>NW_024080653.1:510944-697469 GCF_003009895.1 Hyaena hyaena | reverse complement strand
CTCTCTCTCTCTCTCTCTCTCTCTCTCTCTCTCTGTCATGCGCGCTCTCACATTCTCCCTCTTCCTCTTTCCCTCTCCCCCTTCTCTCTCTCTCTTAAAAAAAAAAAAAGGCAATCCAATTAAAAATGGACAAAAGAGTAGTGCCTGGGTGGCTCAGTCAGTTAAGCATCCGACTTCGGCTCAGGTCATGATCTCATGGTTTGTGAGTTCTAGCCCATATCAGGCTCTGTACTGATAGTTCAGAGCCTGGAGCCTGCTTCAGAATCTGTGTCTCACTCTCTCTCTGCTCCTCCCTTGCTCGCGCTCTGTCTTTCTGTCTCTCTCTCTCTCTCAAAGTAAATAAACATTTAAAAAAAGTTTTAAAAAGTGGACAAAAGATTTGAGCAACAAGGATAGCAAGGAAGCACACAAAAAGATACTCAAGCTTAGTCACTAGGGAAATGTAAATTAAAACCACAATGTGATACTCCTACATATCTGTTAAAACGGATAGATTTATAAAGAATAACCTCACCAAGGAGGCAGAGGAACTAGAAATGTCATCCTGCAGGGGGCGGAAGTAGGGAAGTAAAATAGTACAAGCATCTTGGAAAACAGTGCTGCAGTATTTTACAAAGTTAAATATACACTGGCTCTGTGATCCAGCCATTCCACTCTGAGGTTGGCACCCAAGAGAAATGAATGCAGGTGTCCATACAAAGACTTCTAGGTGAATATTTATAGCAGCTTTATTTGTAATAGCCCCAAACTGAAAGCAACCCAAATATTCATCAACAGGTGACTGGATAATCAAAGTGTTGTATATCCATACAGCAGAATACTACTCAGCAAGAAAAAGGAATCGGCTCAAGATACACACAACGCGGATCAATCTCAGGATAATTATGCTGAGCGAAAGGAGCCAGCCAAAAAGGGCATCATGTATAATTCCATTTATATAAAATTCTAGAAACTGCAATCTAACCTATGATGGCAGAAAGCTGATCAAAGATTGCCTAGGGAAGAGGGAAGGAGAAGAGGGTGAGATAGTGAAGGACCACGAGTAATCTTTTGGAGTCACAGACAGATGTTCACTATTTTGTGGCGATATATGCCACACGTCAAAACATAAAATTGTTGGGCCACATGGGTGGCTCAGTCAGTTGAGCATCTGACTTCGGCTCAGTCGTGATCACGTGGTTTGTGGGTTCGAGCCCCACACTGGGCTCTCTGCTGTCAGACCAGAGCCTGCTCTGGATCCTCTGTCTCCCTCTCTCTCTGCCCCATCCCTCCTTGTGCTCTCTTTCCCAAAAATGTATAGACATTTTATTTATTTATTATTTGTTTATTTATTTTTATAAATCATAGCTATTTTTATTGCTATTTATTTTCATAGTTTTTATATACATCGGCAACCATCTTTTTATTTTTTTAAATGTTTTTTATTTATTTTTGAGAGTCAGAGAGAGCACAAGCAAGGGAAGGTCAGAGAGAGAGGGAGACACAGAATCTGAAAAAGACTCCAGGCTCTGAGCTAGCTATCAGTACAGAGCCCGACGCAGGGCTCGAACCAACGGACTATGAGATCATGACCTGAGCCGAGGTCGGACGCTTAACCAACTGAGCCACCCAGGAGCCCCTATAGATATTTTAAAAAGACACATAAAATTGTTCACTTTCAATACATGTAGTGAATGTATGTCAGTTACAGTCCAATAAAACTGTTTAACACTTGTGATGAGCCTGGAACAAATTGTTACACCAGAAAGTAGGAAGCTAGACATTGTGTCAAAAAGATTCAGGGGCCAACTTGAATAGGCACCCACTAGCCAAAGTTGCTGAAATGTAAGTGTCAATGAGGATACTATCTAGAATGGATTGAAAGAGAACAAGTATGTTTTTTAATTTTTATTTCTTAAAGTGACCTCTACACCCAACACGGGGCTTGAACTACAACCCCAAGATCAAGAGTCACGTGCTCTACTAACTAAGCCAGCCAGGCGTCCCAAGAACAAATATGTTTAAAAAAAATTTTTTTTTAATGTTTTATTTATTTCTGAGAGAGAGAGCGTGAGCAGGGGAGGGTCAGAGAGAGAGGGAGTCACAGACTGAAACAGGCTCCAGGCTCCGAGCTGGCAGTCAGCACAGAGCCTGACGCGGGGCTCGAACCCACGAACCGCGAGATCATGACCCAAGCAAAAGTCGGACGCTCAACCGACTAAGCCACCCAGGCGCCCCAAGAACAAATATGTTTAAATCCATATGTTCATAATGATAGATATAAAATATATTTTATGTGGGGACGTTTGGGTGGCTCAGTCGGTAGAGCATGTGACTCTTAATCTCAGTACAGTGAATTAAAGCTTCATATTGGGGGTAGAGCTTACTTAAAAAATAAATAAATAAAAATGTCAATAAAATATGTTTTGTGGTCATAATAATAACAAAAATCTCATTGATCAATAGCCTTTGAAAGATACTAGGGAACCAATTAATTATTTTGAAAACTGCTAAAAATAAAGAGTCACACATTTATCCTGCCTTTCTTCTATGAAGTGTACCTCATATAATCAATTAACCAATGAAGGGATGTTCCTTTTACAGATATTCCAGCTAATAAATGCTGAAGTGATGTCACTATTTACAACCCCTCAGTCAGCGCAGTGACATTAATGGCTGCAAATATCACAAAATGTGAGACAAGTCGTCATTGTGATTCTTCTTACGGAAGTACACGATACCACATAAGTAATCTTGTAAATTAAAAATCAAACCTGGGGGCGCCTGGGTGGCTTAGTCGGTTAAGTGTCCGACTTTCGCTTAGGTCATGATCTCGCGGTCCGTGGGTTCGAGCCCCGCGTCAGGCTCTGTGCTGACTGCCAGCTCAGAGCCTGGAGCCTGTTTCAGTCTGTGACTCCCTCTCTCTCTGACCCTCCCCTGCTCACGCTGTCTCTCTCTCTCCTAGAAATAAATAAAAAACATTAAAAAAAAATCAAACCTGATCTGATCAGACCTCTTAGCAAACAACACAGTAGGCAGAGGAAGATGTTAAAACAATGCCATGCGGATGCCACAAGCAAGATCCAGACTGGGGAAAACTCTACAGGATAAACCACCTAGTTTCTTTAAAAAAATAAAATAAAATAAAGAGAGAAGGAAAGGAAAGGAAAAGAAATGAGAACATGAAAGAAATTGCAAGCAAAAATCAGAGGAAGAGGGAAACCATAGATTTGAAAAGACTTGAGACATACTAACCAGTTGCACTGTATAGTCTAGATATCAATTAGCTAAACTTTTTTTAAAAATGACCTTTATAGGTCAATCAGGGAAATGTAAACCCTAATTCGATATTTGGTATTAGAAAAATTATAGTTAATTTTTTGGGGGGTGGGGATGATAGTTTGGGGGATATGCTTTAAAAGAGGAATGCTTGCCTTTTAAAGATACATTCTGAAATGCTAACTGGTGAAATCATATGTTGTCTGGTATTTACTTCAAAATAATGTTAGGGGGCGATGTAGGTGCAGGGATAACGGAAACAAAATTGACCGTGAGTTGGTTAATTGTTGAAGTTGACTAACGAATGTATAGCTCATTAGGCTATTTTACTTCTATATATGTATGCATGTTTTAAATTGTGCAATAAAATGGTTTAAAATTGTGCGTCAAAGTGCTTGCATATGAACAATGCAATTTAAAAATCGGGAAAACCGTCCCGCAAAAAACGCTGGTGCTACTTGGCGTTGAGAGGGGTAGTATGAGTCATTTCCCCCTTCGTTTCTACATTTTCTGTCTGTAATGTATCTCTATATTATTTTTATAATGAGAAATTATGCATAATAACCTCTAGGGGAAAACAAAACCTCTACATTTTAGCCGCCCTCTTCCTGGTATCAAAAACCCATCTAGTCTCACTCCCAAATCCACCGCGCTTTAGCTAAACTCCCCGCCATGTCTTCCAAATTCAGATTATCCAGGTTCTGAGACTACGAGGATTTTGAGGAAAACAGGTCAAGTCCAGCGCACCGTAAGCTTCCACCGGCCCGTTGGATGATGGAACCCACACACCACTTGCCGCTGAAACCTCCAAGGGCGCAGCCTGACTTGGGTACGCGCCACGTTTCCAGGCGTGAATAACATCCGCGCACGCGCGCGCAGCGAGACTACATCTCCCAGAAAGCTCTACTCCTTGCATGGGGACAGCCTTCGTAGCGGCGGACTACATTACCCAGTGACACCTTGCGAGAGGTGTTGCCGGTCTACTACTATACAACTATTGGTCCAGGGCCTGCCGGAAGCTGTGCGGTGATTGGCTACGGAGCCCGTCAGTTACTGCCGAGTTCAATTAGGGTTGCTGTGAGACCGCTTGAGGAGGTAGGAAGAGAAGCGCGCGGATCCTGGCCGCGCCCTTCGTGCCGGGTGAGTGACCTCTACCTCTTCCTTTCTCGCCGTGCGCTCGGGGACCTTGGGGTCGCATGCGTGCGCCAGCACTCACGAGGGAACAGGGCCTGCACGCACTCGTGTCACGCCTGACTGTAGAAGCATCTTAAGCGACGCAGGAGGCAAAACCTCGCGCACACGCGAGACACCCATACACGTGGGTGCCTGCTTGGCGGGCATCTTCTCGGACCCGGGGAGAAAACGCTCTGAGCCACGCCTGGACACCTGTGTCCACACGCGGGGTCACCTGTGGGAACCCCCCCCTCTCCAGCTGAACACGTTGGCACAAGGGCACCGGGCACCCGAGCTCACCATTCATATCCAATCGCAGGGGCTTCCGCAGTTAGAGGAGGGGGATGGCATGGCTGAGGTATCCACCCTGCCACTCACTCCAGCGGCCGCCCATGCTCTGGGTGCTCCATTCTATACATCATGCATATATTTCTATTTCATTTTTATTTGTCTCTTTAGATCAACATCAAGGCTTACTGGTACCAGAAGGAAATCCAACAAGCGGAAAAAGTAAGGTCACTATTGAACTATATTTAATGAGCCCTTTCACATGTATAAAACTTTTACCTTTTTTTAAGTAGAATTTTATTTTTTTTTTCAAATGTTTTATTTTTGAGAGAGAGCTAGAGACAGCGTGAGCAGGGGAGGGTCAGAGAGAGAGGGAGACATAGAATCCGAAATAGGCTCCAGGCTCTGAGCTGTCAGCACAGAGCCCGACGCGCGTGCGGGGCTCAAACTCATGAACTGTGAGATCATGACCTGAGCTGAAGTCGGTCACTTAACCGACTGAGCCACCCAGGCGCCCCAAACTCAGGCTTATTGATACGAGATTTGATGTTTTGACCAGCTATGCACAGCAGCTTATTTATAGAAACACCTCATTCCCTTCCTGATGGCAGGAAACTCACCCTGCTCAGTGAGACCTCAGCAGTCGAGGCTTTGCCTGTCAATCATCTGTTTCTCACAGGTGCCTGGAGAGAAGCAGCTTGAGTTAATGTCAGAGAAGTTGGTGGGAAAGGCCATCTTCCTTTGAGAGTATGGGGAAGAAAGTGCCGAGAAACGGACACATTTCTGGCCAGAGTGTGGCAGTTTGACATCATGAGAATCCTTTTTTTTTTTTTTAATACATGTTTATTTATTTGAAGAGGGGAGGGGGGAGGGGAGGGACAGAGAGGCCAAGAATCCCAAGCAGGTTCCAAGCTCTCAGCACCAACTCTGACGCAGGGCTTGATCCCATGAACTGTGAGATCATGACCTGAGCCGAAATCAAGAGTCAGATGCTTAAAGCCACCCAGGCGCCCCAAGAGTAGGGGCGCCCCTTAAGTAGGCTCCGCGCCCAGTGTGAGGCTTGAACCCATGACCCTGAGATCAAGAGTTGGGTGCTCTGCCTACTGGAGTCACCCAGGTGCCGCTGTACCATTAAACTTTTAATAAAATATTTTAGAGTACTTTGCTGAGAGAGCCCCATGGAAATGCCTTGTTAATTTTAAGGATGGATTGGAGCACTACTTTCCTACTTTCAGAAGCATGAGTTTGGGGCTGAGGGAGTGGTGTAGACAGTTCTGGAAAAGAATCAGTGGAGTGGTGGGGTGGCCCTTGTCAGTCTGTGGGCACGGACTTTATTGTAACAGTATATTGGCATTCAAGAACTTGGTTGATTCTGTGTCTCTTCTAAAATCATTTTATATTTAGTTTTATAACTCTTCTAAAATCATTTTATATTTAGTTTTATAACAAATTCAGATGATCTAGGAAAAGGGAGAGGAGCGCCTGGGTGACTCAGTCGGTTAAGCCTCTGACTACGGCTCAGGTCATGATCTCCTGTTCCTGAGTTCGAGCCCCACATTGGGCTGTCTGCTGTCAGTAGCCCGCTTTAGATCCTCTGCCTCCCTCTCTCTCTGTCCCTCCCTTTCTCACACACATGCATGTACACACCCTCTCTCTCTCTCTCAAAAGTAAAATAAATATTAAAACGAAAGAAGGAAAAAAAAAGAAAGAAAAAGGGAGAGGTGTATTTTCTCTCTTCCTTTCCCACCCCTTCCCGTAAAGGTAATCTTACCAGCCTGTTGGTGTGTGTGCTGTTACAGACTTTGCCCCTGTGCTTTCTACTACCGCACGCAGTGTAATAGTTCTTGCTATTTCTCTTTTGTAAAAATGGGGTTAAGCTAGACATGCTGTTCTGAAACTGGATGCTTTTTTGTTTTTTTACACTGTTCAGTCTATTGTGGACATCTTTTCAAGTGTGCATATCGCTTTGGCTCATTCTTTTTAATGGCTACATAAGAGTCCATTGCTTGGATGTGACTTAGTGTATTTATCCATCCCTCCATTGAGAAGCATCTTGTGTTTTTTTTTTTTTTAATGTTTTTTGTTTATTTCCTAGAGAGAGAGGGCATGAGCAGGGGAGGGTCAGAGAGAGGGAGACACAGAATCTGAAGCAGGCTTTAGGCTCTGAGCTGTGAGCACAGAGCTCGACACGGGGCTTGAACCCACGAACCGTGAGATCATGATCTGAGCCGAAGTCGGAGGCTTAACTGACTGAGCCACCCAGGCGCCCTATAGAAGTATCTTGTGTTCTATCAAGTGTCACAAAGAGTAACGCAATGCATGCCACTTTGCACACCATTGCTGGTGTTACTTTAGAACAGTGGTTCTCAACAAGAGCAGGTGCTGTGAATGCCAGAGAGGACGTAAGTTCGGCCTTGGGGGGGGGGGGCGGAGGTGGTGATGCTCTTTAGGTGTTTTCTAGAAACTGGCCAGGAGGGGAGCCCACCCTGATTGAAGTGGCTGAAAAGCGGTCCAGGGTGAGATTGAAGAGGTCAGCGGGGATCAGGCGGGCCGGGAAGCATCATTTCAAAGCAAAGCAGGGCCCCACTGCTGCCGCCGGGGAGGGAATGTGGAAGAGCGAAGGCTCTTCCTTGGGATCACATGGGCTTGTTGGGGCGTCCCAGGGGGTGCTCCTGGAGCCTGCACGTCTGACGTCTCCCTCCCTGCTCATCTGCAGTGGGCTCTGCTGTCACACTGGCCCAGCCTGGGACTTTACCTCAGGTGGGAGCTGGCCATAAAGCCAGGTGTCTTGGAAAAGCAAGCTGACCTCTGGAAGTGAATGATTTCCTCCCAAGCCTGTTTGTTCATTCGGTTAACAAATATGACCACTCACCACACTGGGCTCTGTTCCAGGCGCTGGAAATACAGGGATGGGCAAATGAGAGCAAGGCCACAAATTTATGGGCTCACATTCCAGTGGGGGAGGGTGACAAGAAACATGTGCAGAATAAATGTCCAGTATATTGACGCTATAAAGAAGACTAAAGCAGGGCGAGGGGACCGAGGGGATGTGGGTGCTGTTTTAGATGGGACGGTCCAGGAGGAGGTGGCCTGTGAGCAGAGACCCTAAGAACTCTCTCTGATGTTTACTCCACAGCTTTTCACTTCCATCCTGAAACTGATGGACGTTGGATGGGCCAGAGGCAGGGATGGTTGGCTATGACCCCCAAGCTGATGGCAGGAATATCTCCAGTTCTGAGGTGGCGGTGGCTGGGTCTGTGTCCGGACTTGTCACTCGGGTGATGATCAGCCCCTTGGATGTCATCAAGATCCGTTTCCAGGTACCTTTTTTCCCCCTTGTTCCACATAATGGGCTGGAGGACAGGTTCTCTCTTTCTTGGAGTTTTGTCAAGGACAAGCACTTTGCCGCCTTTGTTTTAACCTTTTCCGAAAGTTCTTCTCCTCGCCTGACCTTTTTGATTTTGATCCCTAGCTTCAGATTGAGCGCCTGTCTCGCAGTGACCCCGGTGCAAAATACCATGGGATCCTCCAGGCTGCGAGACAGATTTTGCTGGAGGAAGGCCCGACGGCATTCTGGAAGGGACACGTCCCAGCCCAGCTCCTCTCTATAGGCTACGGAGCTGTCCAAGTAGGTGGCGGGGGAATGGGCCAGGCCCCTGGGTTGGACTTGCTCAATAGAAGAGCACAGGGAGGGCGGGGCTTTCAGGAACCCTGTCTGGGTAGGGCAGCTGGAGGCAGTCACCGTGCTTCTCACTTGCCTTAACTGCGACCCTACCTGAAGTCTGAAGACTAAAATTGAAGACAGTGAGACTGCGTCATACCACGGGTATCCCCTTGCACACCTCCTCCCCACCCCGGGGACTTTGCACCCACTGAATATTAGATGTTGCCCCGAGGAGACTGTCTTGAACGCCATGCCCCTTGTGGGGCTTGGCAAAGGGCGATACAAATCTTTGCGGTTTTCAAAATAGCATCTTCGCATCTGTACTTCCCTTGGACTTCCCAGCAGCATTGCGAGGAAGGTAGAACAGGTGTTACGTGGATCGCAGGGAGGGCCAGCCAGCTGCCAGATGCCACACAGCCTGGAAGCGGTGCGGCCAGGATGAGAATTCAGGCTCCTTAGCTTCTGTTCGCACGTTCGTGCGGCCCAGTGTTGGTCAATTTTGTGGCGGTTGGTGTGTAGCCGTTGGAGTGGTGGTAGTAGGCTGCCTGTGTACGGTGCTAACTGTGAGCCAGGCTCTGCTTTAAGCGCTTTGATGGGCGCTCTGTGGTCGCTCCTGTTACGGACGGAAGCCCGGGCAGAGAGAGCTTAGGTAATGAACCCAACCAAGGTCACTAGCTAGAAAGACAGCCGAGCCAGGATGTGCACCCGGACAGCGGGGGCCAGAGCAGGCCCTGCCTGCTTTTCCTGTGACGTCACAGCGATGGCTCGGGTTGGGCGCTCACCGGTGGACGTGCCCCAGCCGTTCGGCCTCTGCAGCTGGTGCTCGGGTTCTGAGCGTGATATGTAAATACAGCAACACGCTCTCGGGACCCTGGCCCATTCGAGTTGACTGGGGGAGAGCTAAGCAAAGGGGCTTTACACCGCAGAAAGTGGAATGCGTGGAATTTCTGCTCCAGGGGGGAATGTCTGTTGAACAGCGCCACCGCCAGGTGCGCCAAGGGGTGCCCACCGAGAATCAGATAAGGGCCTTGCGCCCGCCCCCCCCCAGCTGATGAGACCCAGTTAAGGAGTAGAGCTTTCTGATGTAAATTTTTTCTTCACCCTTTGGATAGTTGGCTCTTCTCACATAGAGTATAAAAAGTCATCTGCGCTCTGCACAAAATTCAATGTGTACCATACTGTTCAAGAAGAGTGTTTCCTTGTCTGTAGAACTGGGCCCCGCGTGGGTCAGGGTGCTGTTTGGAGGCGTGGGGTGTCAGTAACTTTGTCATGTGCTCTTGCAGTTTCTGTCATTTGAATTGCTCACCGAGCTGGTGCACAGAGCCAGCAGGTACGACGCCCGCGACTTTTCAGTGCACTTCGTGTGCGGCGGCCTGTCTGCCAGCGCGGCCACCCTCGCCGTGCATCCCGTGGACGTCCTGCGCACCCGCTTTGCGGCTCAGGGTGAGCCCAAGGTGAGTGGCTGGGCCGGAGGCGGCGGGGAACGAGTCCCCGAAGGTGTTCCGGGAGGTGGGGCTCATTCCTCTGGAGGAAACCAAGTGGGAGCGCCAGGAGTTTGCCTCCCCTCCGCTGGTCCGTGCGTGACCCCTGCAACTGTGCTGAGCCCCGAGCAGGGTCCTCACAGCCCCACGAGGGAGACAGAACCTACAGGTGGTAAACAGGACAAATCCCGAACAGCAGGCTGGACGGCGAGGGCGTCTGGGAGAGTGAGACTTGAGAGCATGTTGCTGGGTTATTGTAAGAGTGTTTTTGGTTTCCACAAAAAGTGGGTGGAGGAAATGGGGTAATTGAGTCAGATTCCAGGAAGAACTTACTGAGTGAAAGGGAGGGATTAAATCCTGAAATAGACCTCCCCACCATAATCTCTGTTTCCTGGACTTACATAAGAATAGCAGCGCGCGTGTGTGCACACGTGTCTGTGCGCGAGTGCGCGTGCTCAACCAAGGAAGAATCATTTTTCCGTCTCCCTTCTGCTTTAGGGTGTTGTTGGTGGGGAATGACGCTCTGCTAAAGAATTTGATGTGCTTAAGAATAACTATGGTTTCCGTCCTGGTTCTTTGTGTGCCTGGGGTGGAGATCTGGGCTGGTGAAGCCCTTTGTGTAAGAGCCATCCTGATGACCTTTGTGGTTCCGAAGGGCAAAGTGCCCTGGGGACAGATAGCCTGCGAGCAAGCAAACGAATGGGGCATGAAAGCCAGATCCCTCTGTAAGGCACTTGTGTGGGAAATAGAGGTTTTTCCTGGTGGGGAAATGAGATGAAGGGCCCTGGGCACTGAGCGGAGAGATGGAGGGGAAGGGTGTTTGTAGATGCAGAAGACAGACAGACCTCAGCAACGTGGTGGCTGCTGGGATGAGGAAAATTGACGGATAACATTCCATCACCTTCTCTGCTCTGGGATGCTAGAGTCCTCTTCCGGGACTGCCCAGCCTTTAGTAAAAAATAGATCTATCTATATGAGAAGGTGCACCTTGAGACTATTATAACATTGTATGTCAGTTATACTTCGATAATAAATTAACGAAAGAAGTCTGTGAGAAGGAAAAAATATAAGAGAATAGCATATTACCTCTCTAGCTAAGGTGATTGAGATTTGGATTCTAGATTCTGGAATGATCAGGAAATTGTGTGCAAAAGTGAATGGAAGAGATCTGTTTAAAAGCTGCAGATCAGTAGTGGCCATGGTGTAAATCCTCGACTTTAAAATGTTTCTTTTCTTTTTTTTTAAAACATGACCTGAGCTGAAGTCAAATGCTTAACCGACCGAGCCACCCTGTCGCCCCTAAAATGTTTCTTCATCTGTGATCTATAGGTTAAAAAGTCCGGTGGTTCTGCATGAATTATAATGAAAAACACCACCAGGCACCCCGATTCTAGTCCCCAAGAGGCAACCACTTTCATACTCGTGGCTCTTCTTCCAGTATTTACTTCCTAATTCTTCGTAACATGCTTATCCTTGTATTTCGCTGTGTCTTTTTCTTTCGAATGTTTAAATTACAGACATCAACTATTGATGGCTACTGTGGAAGATGAGAGTTTACCTCTTTTTTTTTTTTTTAATTTTTTTAATGTTTTATTTATTTCTAGGAGAGAGAGAGAGAGACAGCGTGAGCAGGGGAGGGTCAGAGAGAGAGGGAGTCACAGACTGAAACAGGCTCCAGGCTCTGAGCTGGCAGTCAGCACAGAGCCTGACGCGGGGCTCGAACCCACGAACCGCGAGATCATGACCTAAGCGAAAGTCGGATGCTTAACCGACTAAGCCACCCAGGCGCCCCGAGAGTTTACCTCTTTACCATCACCCTCATGTGCTTGTGCTTCCTCCTTTGTCTGATTATAATATACCTGATTTCTAGATTTTGGCTAGATCAATATCAGTGTCTGTGCTGTTATGATTATGTAAATGTTACCGCTGAGCCTTGAAATACATTATGATTGAATTTTCTTTTATAGCTTTGTCTCGCCTGAAGTTAGTGATTGCCTTGTATTTTATTTGTTTAGCTTTCTGCATGCTCATCATGAAGTTATTCTCTTGATGAGATCAGCCTATGGTCATCAGTCCTACTTTATTATGGAGAATCTTTTGGCTCCCTGCTCTGGCAGCCTTCACCCTCTGGCTTCAGTGTGGACTCTTTGTCCCAGGACTATTGCCAGCTGTTTTATTAGGAATTCTCTTGATGGGTCCTGTGTCTTCTCTTTCATGACTAATCCCTCATTTTGGTGGAGCACAACATGAGATATGGCTTCTTTAGAGAAGCCTTGATAGAAAATGCCTTAATTTGACCCTTACTTACACTTGACTCATGATTTGGGTATAGAATTCTAGCTAGCTCTCATTGTTGCTGGAGAGAAGTCCAGAACCGCTCCGATTCATGATCCTTTATATGAAACTATCACCCTTCCTGCCTGGGGAACTTTCAGGATCCCTTCCTTTTTTTTTTTTTTTAATTTTTTAAAAATGTTTTATTTTTTTTGAGAGAGAGAGAGACAGACAGACAGACAGCGTGAGCAGGGGAGGGTCAGAGAGAGAGAGACACAGAATCCAAAGCAGGCTCCAGGCTCTGAGCTAGCTGTCAGCACAGAGCCCCACACGGGGCTCAAACCCACAAACCATGAGATCATGAGCTGAGCTGAAGTCGGACGCTTAACCGACTGAGCACCCAGGCGTCCCTCAGGATACCTTCCTGATTCCTGATGTTCTAGAAGTTTACCAGTGATGTGCATTGGCCTGTGTCTCTGTCATTTGTTGTGATGGGCACTTCCTGGACTCTTTCGTCCAGACCCTTTTCCTGGACACACTGGTATCTGAAGGATCTGAAGCGGGCTGTGTCCTGACAGCAAAGAGCCTGATGCAGAACTCAAACCCACAGACCATGAGACCATGACCTGACCCAAAGTCAGATGTTCAACCAACCGAGCCACCCAGGCTCTGTGTCATGTTCTTATAGTCTCTTTTATAGATGCTTTTAATTTTGAGGTCCAGTTTAGAAATTTGTTCTGTTATGGATTTTGCTTTGGGTATTTTATCTAAGAAATCTTTGCCCAACTCAAACTCACAAAGATTTCTCTAAGAGCTTGTCTTCTTCTATGAATCTTATCTCTCTTTTGTTTTTAATTAATGCTTATTTATTTTTGAAAGAGAGATCATGCAAGCTGGGGAGGGGCAGAGAGAGAAGGAGACAGGATCCAAAGTGGGCTCTGCACTGATAGCAGACAGCCTGATAAGGGGCGCTCAATATCACAGACCGTGAGATCATGACCTGAGCCAAAGTCAGACGCTTAACCGACTGGGCCACCCAGGCGCCCACTTACCTCTTTTAAAAATATCATGGAGGTGGGGCACCTGGGTGGCTTAGTCGGTTAAGCGTCCAACTTTCGCTTAGGTCATGATCTCGCGGTTCGTGGGTTCGAGCCCCGCGTCAGGCTCTGTGCTGACTGCCAGCTCAGAGCCTGGAGCCTGTTTCGGTCTGTGACTCCCTCTCTCTCTGACCCTCCCCAGCTCACACACTCTCTCTCTCTCTCTCCTAGAAATAAATAAAAAACATTTAAAATATCATGGAGGTGATCCCTTCTCTGTCGCCTAAGAATACCACTTCCAGTTCTGTGATTGGTTTCTTTTTCCCTTAGTTTTCTTCTTTTGTCTATACTGTTTCTTCCTTTCACATGATTTCTGTTCCTCCCATTGATCATTTTGTTTTCTGGGATTTTTATTTTTGTTTTTGTTTTTTTAAGTTATCTCTATGCCCAACATGGGTTTCGAACTCATGACCCTGAGATCCAGAGTGTGCAACTGATCTACTGACTGAGCCAGCCAAGTGGCCCTGGTCTCTGTTTTTTATGAAAGCTTTTCCTCAGGTGTGTGGTGTCCCTTGGCTGGTGTTAAAGGGCACACAGAGAAGCAGAGTGGGACTGTGGGTGCATCGCAGGCTCGTTGCCTCATGGCCTTCCTTTGAGTCCTGGCCATTTCATGGAGATCCCCCAGGGCGAAATCCTTCGGTGTGGCTTCCAGCGTCTGGGAGGTGGCTGGGGTCCTCCCTTCTCTGTGCAGAGTAACTCCCTCTGCTGCCCCGTCCAGGCTGAGCCTGGCTGCACCCACGACCCTTCTGGTCCACTGCAGAGACTGTATGTTGAATAGAAGGGTACTAAAAAAATCAGTGCCCTGCGGTCTTCCTACATGGAGATGGCCTGCTGATGGTTCACAGAAGATTAAATATATGCACCTGGCAAATATCCAAATAATGTAAAATGGTGAAAGTAAATCTCCCTCCTCCCCACCTTTCCCTGCATGGAGGTAATCCTCACCCTTCCTTGCTTCCTGTGGATCCTGGTGCTGGATAATATCTGTATAGTTTGTTTCCTCCACAAGCACAATAGCTGTTCTGCATCTCGCTGTGCTCATTTAGCTATTTGGGGGCTGATCCCTTATCAGCCGCGTAGATGGCGTGATCCTGTTTTAACAGCTGCTCTGTGTTCTTTTGATGTCCATGCCCAGGGGTGGATGTTGAGCCTTTGCTCTGGTGCAGGACACTGTGGCAGCTGTCTTTGGGCACATACTTCTGTGCACTTGTGTGGACAGACTAGTCTTGTAAATAGCTAGAAAGATCGTTGCTGGAAAACCCCACCACTGGAATTTTTGTCCAATATTTTCTTTGTCCTCTTGGCAGGAGAAGTAAGGCTCCTGGCGGCTGGGATTTAAAAAAATTTTTTTCTATATTTTATTTATTTCTGAGAGAGAGAGAGGCAGCGTGAGCAGGGGAGGGTCAGAGAGAGAGGGAGACACAGAATTCGAAGCAGAGCTGTCAGCACAGAGCCTGATGCAGGGCTCGAACCCACAGACCATGTGATCATGACCTGAACCGAAGTCGGACGCTTAACTAACTGAGCCACCAGATGCCCCCTGGCAGCTGGGATTTTAGACGAGGGGAGATGCACGTGATGGGCGTGTTCTGGGCCTAAACCAGCGCCTCACACTCCCTCAAGCCGCACATGTGCTGTCCAGGTGTATAAAACCCTTCGAGACGCCGTGGTGACCATGTACAGGACCGAAGGCCCCCTGGTCTTCTACAAAGGCTTGAACCCCACCTTGATTGCCATCTTCCCCTACGCCGGCTTCCAGTTCTCCTTTTATAGCGCCTTGAAGCACGTGCACGAGTGGCTCATGCCCGCCAAGGGAAAGAAAAACGGTAAGGTGGCCCTCACACGAAGGGAAGCCGGGTCTCCCCTGAACCCCCTCCCCCACGCCAGACCATCTCTTTCCGAACCATGTGGGAAATGAGGGCTTTCCGTCAGAAGCTAAGGCATCCCGCTCCCCACACCTTGCTCTGTGGTACACCCAGCCAAACAAACCAGGCCCGCCGCTTGGAGACCCTTCCTTTCTTTCGGATCTTGCTACCCCATCAGTGGCACCATTAATATTTATTTCTGACCCTGGTCGTGGTTTTCATTTTTGTCTGAGGTCCCACTTGCAAACAGCCTGGCTTTGGTTGTGTCTTTTGTTTGGGGAGGACGGGAAGAGCAGTGGGCATCCTGGTCCCTCCCAAGCCTTGACCCGAGTCACCCAGCAGACTGCAAGCCCCTTCTTCCGTTCCATCCTCATTGTCATTCTTCCCCGGCGTGGCTGTGTGTGGTTCTCAGATACTCAGGTGCTGGCGGGTCTTTGTGTCACGGTGGAGGCCTAGGCTCTTGACTTGAACTTGTCTGCCCCCGATTACACTTCTCTCCTTTATCCCCCTCAATCCCACTTTGATTCAGAGAACCTCAAAAACCTGCTCTGTGGCAGTGGAGCAGGAGTCATCAGCAAGACCCTCACGTACCCCCTGGACCTCTTCAAGAAACGGCTGCAGGTCGGAGGGTTTGAGCAGGCCCGAGCCACCTTTGGCCAGGTGAGCCATCCCCCTGCAGAGAGCTCTGAGTCTTATCCCTCACCTGCCCATTGGGCCGCATTCAGCCCTGGGGATCCCCAGACACGTGGGAAAGCCACACACACAGCCCCCGTGCATGTGGGCGCCGTGGGACGATCCAGGCGAAGGAGAGCTCGGTGTTTGCTCTTAAAAAGTGTTCAGTTCACTTTGGGCCAAAGAAGGGTCCCCAGAATGCTAAAGAACTCGGAGAAGGAGACTCCTACCGGCACATAGGGTTGTTTGCTTTATTCTGTAGGGGTTCCTGGGGAGGGGTGAATTAAATCTGACCAACCAATACATGTATTAGTTCTTCACCCAGAAGAGAGGCGTGGATGGAGTGGGAGCCAGGGTGAGGGAGGGAGCACTTCTTACTGGGGGAAGGGAAAGGATTGGGTTAGTTGTAATACATCTTCGTAGGACATTCAGAGAAGTCCAGTAGACGGAAAGATTAAAATCACACGTAATTCAACACTGTCTACACCTGCAGATAACAGTCAGGCAGAACCATCAGCCGTAGCTTTGTTTCTCTGCATAAACATACATGTATACATTTTAACAAATACGGAGCTGTTTACAAGGTTTTTATAACCTGTTTCCATTGTCCTCCTTTTTCCTCCTCGTCCTGAAGGGACGGTTTGAGTTGGGACAGTTGGTGAGAGCCCAGGGCAGAGGAGAGAGGCCCTGCTTCTAACAGACTGTGTGGCTAGTTTGGTGGAAAGACTGGGGGGGATGAGGGCAGATCAGGGAGGGAAGTCGAGGCCAAATGGAGCAACACCCTGAATACCAAGCCACGGAGTTTGGACTTGATTTCTCTTCTCTTCTCTTTTCTTTTTTTTTCCTTTTCTTCTCTTTTCCTTTTCTTCCCTTCCTCTCTTTTTTTTTTTTAAAGAAAGAGAGGGTACACTCAACATGGGGCTTGAACTCACAACCCTGAGATTAAGAGTTGCATGCTTTACCAACTGAGCCAGCCAGGCGCCCCTTGATTCTTCATAATATCACTGCCATCACCGCTGGGAGTTATTGGAGATTTGGAAGCAGCTGTGTCTTGGGGACGCCAGTCTGGCAGCAATGTGAGGTCAACTGAGAAGGCCAGACTAGAAGCTAAAGCTAAGAAGCTAAAGCCAGATTCAGATCCACTGCCCAAAGGGGACCGGGTGGGAAGCGGTAAAGGGTCCGAGGCACCTTTGGGAAGAGGGTCCTTAGGTGCTGCAGTCAGGAGGAGCTCTGTCCAGTGCTGATTTCCAGTTGCATCTGTTAAGTCTGAATTATCAGTCTATTTGGAAGAGAAAGCCAAGGTTAGCTACTTTCTGTCCTTTTTGCCTTGTCATTTCTTTGTCCAGCAAGTATTTATTGGGAGCCTTGATGTGGCGGGTGCCGGGCTGACAAGAGTAGAGGCGACACCCTGTGTTGGTCACTTGCTCTGCCCTCCGCCAAGTACCCTTCCTGTTCCTCTCCCCAGGTCCGCAGCTACAGGGGCCTCCTGGATTGCGCCCAGCAGGTGCTACGAGAGGAAGGCCCAAGGGGCTTCTTCAAGGGCCTGTCCCCCAGCCTACTGAAGGCTGCTCTCTCCACCGGCTTCGTGTTCTTCTGGTATGAGCTCTTCTGTAACCTCTTCCACTACATGAAGAAGGTGGACAGCTAGCCCCGAGGGCAGGAAGGGCGGCCTCCTGAAGGAAAGAAGGCTCATCTACGATCTCATGTTGCACTGTGAGCTGCTGCCCACTCCATCCCTGCCCGCTGGCATGGCTGTCACCAGAAGGGCAAGGAGAGCACATAGGACTTGGTCTGTGGGGACACAGCCACGCTGGTCTGAGGAGTTTGTGGTGGTTTCTCTGTAGCCCACGCTCACAGGAAAGGCAGCAGCTGCTACCCTGTGTTCTTAGCCCCTTCTGCCCGAGAACTGTCCCTGCTCTGGGTGGGGCCGCGGCTGGGTCATGAGGGCTGGGATTGGGCCCTTGGCAGGGGCCTGGTCCTCACACCATAGGCTCTTACTCCCGCCAGTTAATTTAAAACACATTGAAGCCAAAAGCACATTTCCTTAATCTCACTCCCATCTTGCCTTCCACCTCGCACACCTCCTCCCAGGAGGGGACTGTTGTTTTCCTCAGATTCCATTTTTCTAAGTAGTTGCATCCCTCACATAGCTCTGCTTCTAGTTCTGGGGGAAGAATTGGTCACTTTATAACCTCGCCCCCACCCCATCCCCAGATCTTCATGTCTCAACTCCCACTCAGGCTGTTCTCTCCCCTGGATGACAGAGCACAGCTGAGGGTCTCTTGGGGGGGGGGGAGGCGGGTCCCAGCAGCCCACAGGCAGTGGGGGAATGTGTTGATGGGGAGCTGTGGGTAAAGGTGGGGGCCCTTCCTCCCAGTCTACCTGGGATCACTCCTCTTCCGTGGGGTAGGGGCAGGCTTACAGCTGGGCCACTAGGCATCAGCTGCCCGTTCAGGGTGCCCCAAGGTGCTGTGTGTATCCTCCGTCACCCCCGAAGGGCCACAGCTCTGAAGCAGCCTTGTGAGCAGGAGGTAGAAGGAAAGGGTTGGACAGACAGCCTGTTGAGGGCACAGCTGGGGACAGGGGGTGTCAGCACAAGAATTTACAACATCTGCTCATCTGCACACAGAGGAGAGACTGCGCTTAGGGGGGCGGAGGTGGGAGGGAATCTACAAAACACAAGCACCACCCTTTCTACCCGGTTCTGCCCCCCTGCCTGCCCATCTGGGGCAGCCCAGCCTGCAGGGCTGGCTGTGCAGGGGTGCCAGCGCGGAGGAGCACGAGTCCCCTGCAGGACTTTACCCTGCTCTCAGTCTGGGATCTGACTGCAGCCTTTGCAGTGACTTAGGAGGAAGACATGGGCTGGGAGCAGGCCTGTGTGTCGTGGCCCTTGGACTCCTGTCATCAGAACTGTGTGGTCTCTGACCTGGGGCTTTGTGATGTGTCTGGGACCCTGAATCCTGAAGCTGCCCTGCTCTTGGCTGCTAATTATGAAGATCTAGGCTGTGGGTAGGGTTTTGGGAGCTGGAGGCCTGGGATGGGGCTGCAGGAAGGCAGCTGCCTGAATGTATTTTTAAAGAAATTCCACTTTAGTGGAATAAAGTACTCTTTATTCTTTTCATCTCTCCTACTCATTACTTTCTTTTGCTGCAGCTGTCCTTCCTCGTTCATGTTCTGGTGACCACTGCCACCAGCTCTTTTTTTTTTTTAATTTTTTTTAATGTTTTATTTATTTCTAGGAGAGAGAGAGAGTGAGCAGGGGAGGGTCAGAGAGAGAGGGAGTCACAGACTGAAACAGGCTCCAGGCTCTGAGCTGGCAGGCAGCACAGAGCCCGACGCGGGGCTCGAACCCACAAACCCCGAGATCATGACCCAAGCGAAAGTCGGACACTTAACCGACTGAGCCACCCAGGCGCCCCTCCCACCAGCTCTTTTAACCCGAGGAGAGAACTGGCAATAGGAAGTCGCCGTGGACACTTCTTGTCCCCACCATGAGAAGCAATTCTTTTCCAGCCCCTCTGGCTGCCCTCCGGCAACCCAGGGCAGATCTTGGGGATGGCCCTAAGCTGCTGGGCTGGCACTTCTTTCCCAGCCCCAGCGAAGACCAAGTTAAGGACTTGGCCAACTTTCAGGTCACCCCCAGTACCTCATGGGTCACAGGCTAGCAAGAGGGAGTCCTTATTCTTGGGCTGGTTCATTGGTTTTCAACTTATTTTATCAGTACCGTTTGTACTTGGAATAGGAGAGAAGGGGGTGGGGGAGGGCGGTGATCCAGCCCTTACAGGCACCCCTGCCTTCTCGCGTGGGGAGTAGGAGGCCACCACCTGGAAGGTCCTGCCCCTCCAGCCATCACTGCCCTACCTCCACAGGGTCATCCCCGGGGTTTCCTCTTTGAGTCTCCTCTTTGGAACCCGTTTTAACCCGAGCCCCAGGCGTTGGGACGGGATGGGACGCCACCGCTTGCTACCGAGGGCTTCCTGTGGGCCGAGGAGTAGGCCCCGCCCAGCGCAGATGAGTGAGGACAGAATGGAGACAGCGTCGAGGCTGTCCCTCGCAGTACGGCCACCGACCTCGGAAGCACGAGCGGTGAGGACAGCGTCCCCAGGGCTCCAGCAGATGGCGCTGGCGAGACCGCCCCGCCCATCCCGAGCCGGGCCCCGCCCCATCCACGCCTGGCTCCGCCCCGGCGCCGCGCTCGGAAATGACCTAAGCGGCTTCCAGGTCCGACCAGCCACTCCAGCTGCTGCCGCGCGGAGGACGGGGGGCGCGCGCATCATGCCCTCCGAGCGGCCTCCGGGCACGCGGGCGCGGCGCCGGCCCGGCAGGTGGGTCCCGGCGCTCGTGCCGCCTCTCTCGTTCGCCGGACCCCGGAAGGCGACCTTCCGCCGCCGGGCAGGGTGTTCCGGGTTTGGAGAAACTGCCTGGCTCAGGAGACCCCCAAGGTCGTCTCCTTTGACTAGCGTGGAGGCACCGCGTGCGACGAGGGGACTCCCACAGGGACCGCCACTGGGAGACGCGTCATCCCGCTCCCCTCTTTAAGAGGAAGGCTCCAGAATGGAGCTCAGGAATTGGGAGTCCTGAGTGGGCCGGGCCGGGTTTCTGTCGCTCGGGAGGCCAGTTTAACCAGTCCGTCCCTGGGAGAAGTTGGCCAGGACCGGGACAGTTCGGGCTCCGCACCCGCCCACACAGGCCAGGCCGAGGGCTGGAAGGGCGCGTTTGGGGACTGAGAGGGACTTGGATTAAAGCCGAAGAAGGGGTCAGAGACAGGAACTTGGAACCCTGCTGGGCCAGCTACCCAGCGTCCCCAGCCCGGTCATTCGCCCAAGTCTGCTGGGCCAGCAGCTCCCAGGCTGGTTTATACAGACAGAGCCGGTGCCCGATATACCCCTGTCCACGCCCCCGGCGCTGCGCACCCCACCCCAACACTGGTGTCAGCTGAGAACCCTGCCTCCTGTGGGGACTAGAGGGTAGGCACGTTCACCTTCACGCCTTTACTCTTGTGTAATCCCAGAAGCTACTAGGATTCTTGAACCGAGCAGCAGGTGCCTGGCTGGTGCCCAGTCTTAACCAGAAGCCAAACTTGGTGGGTGTTCTGCCAACCACTCGGTGCAACGGACTGGCTGGGAGCACCTGTCCCGGTGCGCTGGCCAGCCCTGTCCGGGGCCCGCAGGATCCGGATCGGAGCACCGCACTGCACACCTGAGGCCCCCCCCCCCCTTCCCCCTCTCCTCCCTAGGTGCCGTCATTAGTCCCACCCCAGTAAAGAACTGCTGGGGCTGGATGGTCATGGGGGAGCCTGCTAGAGAGGAGTACAAAATCCAGTCTTTTGATGCAGAGACTCAGCAGCTGCTGAAGACAGCACTCAAAGGTGAGCATGGGAGCCCTCCTGTGCAGAAAGGCCCCAGGGGTCAGGCCTGGAGCCCCGAGTCTTAGCCCAGAATGTCCAGCTGTCCCTTTGCTTTCTGAGAACAGGAGTCAGCAAATCACTCTTGGACTGGAGAACAGGCTACATTTGGGCCAGTGTTTCAAGTATGAGTCAAAGTCCCCTCTCAGGCACTAAAGCCTTTTTTAAAGTTCAAGTACGCTGGAGCAAAGAGAATGGAGTTGCCTCCTGAGCCCTGACATTGGGCCAAGTTTCAGCCACGGGAGGCTGTCTTGAATGTGTGGTGCTGGCTGACTTGGGAGAGGATGAAGTGTAATTGGCAGAGATGCAGTAATTGGCCTGGATCTGTGCCTTCTGCAGCACTCAGAAGTTTGACTCAGCTAACAATTAGTAATGCCCAGCACATGCCAAGCTAAGCCTGTTGGGGAGGCCCTGCCTGGACCGCTCTTGTCAGGGTTCACATGTGTGTATTTAAGAACACCTTCTTCCGATGTGGTTTATCTATACCATGGAATACTACATGGCAATGAGAAACAATGAAATCTGGCCATGTGTAGCAACATGGATGGACCTTGAGGGTGTTATGCTGAGCAAAATAAGTCAGGCAGAGAAGGACAAATATCATATGTTTGCACGTATAGGAGGATTAGGAGGAACTTAACTGAGGATCATGAGGGAGAAGAAGGGGGGAAATGGTGGAGGAAAGGGAGAGAGGCAAACCATGCCATGAGAGACTCTTGAATGCTGACAAAAACTGAGGACTGATGGATGTGAGGGGGAGGGGGGATGGGCATGGAGGAGGGCACTTGTGGGGATGAGCACTGGGTGTTACATGGAAACCAATTTGACAATAAACTATTTGTAAAAAAAAAAAAAAAAAAAATGAATGGGGAAAAAAAATACCCCCCCCCCCCAAAAAAAGAACACCTTCTTCCATGAAATTGCTGTCAAATACTTTCCTTCCTCAGCCAGGAAATGATGTGTGCCCTAAAAAAAAAAAAACAAACCTGGCATTCTTTCATTAGAGTCTGTAGTGGCCACATAACCCTTCCGGTTTCCTCCGAGTGTGCCAAGCTGCTCCTGTGTGTGGTTACTTCTTCATGTATATTCTGGTCTCTTTAAATGTTAAAAGTATAACGGGAGTGCTCTTTTGTAAATACCTCCAGCCCGTTAGAAGCAAGTAGAGGCAAATGTGGTAATTCAGCAGCTCTGGATTCCCACCTGTCTCTACCCTAGATCCAGGTGCTGTGGACTTGGAGAAAGTGGCCAATGTGATTGTGGACCATTCTCTGCAGGACTGTGTCTTCAGCAAAGAAGCAGGGCGCATGTGCTATGCCATCATTCAGGTTGGCTGGGACTGGTAGAGCGGAAGATGCTTTGGGAAAGACCTCAGCAGAGGGCAGGAAGCCTGGCCAGCAGGGCAGAGATGCACAGGGCTTCCCTCGGGGTGGAGAGAGACGGACAGGAGGGCCCTCTGCCTGCCACCGGAGCTTGGGTGAGGGTTGCCACGGCACTGCCCTCTGCTCACCATCCTTTCCCTGGCTCACAGGCTGAGAGCAAGCAAGCAGGCCAGAGTGTCTTCCGACGGGGACTCCTCAACCGGTTGCAGCAGGAGTACCAGGCTCGGGAGCACCTGCGAGCCCGGTCCCTGCAGGGCTGGGTCTGCTACGTCACCTTTATCTGCAACATCTTTGATTACCTGAGGGTGAGGCCCTGGTAGGCACCCTGTGAAGAAGACAGCCTGTCTCCTTCAGCCACTAAACCAGTGCTCTGGACCCCTCTCCCCACACAGGTTAACAACATGCCCATGATGGCCCTGGTGAACCCCGTCTATGACTGCCTCTTTCGGCTGGCCCAGCCTGACAGTCTGAGCAAGGAGGAAGAGGTGGGTGACCCAGGTTCAGACGGCTGGGATGGGGGGGGGGTCCCCGGATGCCTATTGTCCGTGGAGGCATCTGAGAGCATCACTTCTTAGGGGACATGCAAGACCTGTCTCAGTTCCAGAACACAGAGCAGCCAAAACCTACAGGCTCAGAGGCGCTGTTCCCAGTAGGAAAGCCAACCTGTGATAGGAATCCAGCTGTGGATACAGATGGCCCAGAAACCCAATCGGTCAGGCAGGCGATGGGAGGGGTGGAAAAGGCTGGGTTAAGTGGCAGGTTAGACCGGGCCTGCTTCCGGCCTGGCCCAAGAGACCTTAGGCAAGTCCTGAACTTGTGTCGTTTCATGTAAAATGTGGCTAATACCCAGCGGGTGGTGTGAGGAAGACAGGAGAAAAGGAGCGTACGTGGCTGCTCTGTGATGGGCTGGCCCTGCCTTGGGGGTCACCTCCCACTACCCCCCGCCAGGTGGACTGCCTGGTGCTCCAGCTGCATCGGGTGGGGGAACAGCTGGAGAAGATGAACCGACAGCGCATGGATGAGCTCTTTGTCCTAATCCGGGACGGCTTCCTGCTCCCAAGCGGCCTCAGCTCCCTGGCCCAGCTGCTGCTGCTGGAGATCATTGAATTTCGGGCGGCCGGCTGGAAGACAACCCCGGCTGCCCACAAGTATTACTATAGCGAGGTCTCCGACTAGGCCTCCTGATCAGGCTGCCTCACCAGAAGCACCAGCCTCTCACCTACCCAACTCCCTGCCTCTCCCAGACTGTCCCTTCCAGACTTTCAACAGCTCCTGAGTGGTTTTCCCACTTCTGCTGTGGTCCTGCCCTGAGCACCTTCCCTCCTGGATTCAGGAACTGGGGAAAACACCAAACAGTCCTGCACCCCCCACCCCCAATCACCTCCAACCTGGGCCAAGCAGAGAAAGGCAGCTTCTAACAACCACTGCACTGTGTAGCCACTGGCGCAACAGCCATCTTGGTGCCTCAGTTTCCCCATCTGCAAAATGGGTCCCCCATAGCTACTGGTGGGATACTCTGGGATATCAGGGGGCAGAGCACAAGTCACACCAGAAAGTGCTTTTTACATTTCATACAAGGACCACTTCGGAAACATCCATATTTCTAGTCGGTTTTAGTAAATGGCGGCACCCCATCACACACTACACCAGTTCAGGGTGAGAATTTTCTAATAAAGCTTTTCTAACATTAAAACTGCTTCCTTTCATATCATCCTAACTTCTGCCCCAAATCGAGGGGGAGAAGGTGGATGGGCCCCAGGTTTCCTGTGGGAAACCTAAAGTGGTTATGTTCCCTCTTAGTAAGCAGATGGGATAAGAAGAGCAAGTTCTAGGCCCCAAAGAAAGGACTAACAAGCAATAAATATGTTGTTCCATCCTTATGAGGCTTGCCTGCCCTGAAAAAGGAACTGCATCCTTAACCGTCAAGTGTTTCCTTACTTCCCGCAGCACAGAGCTGCGGGCTCCTCCCAGAGCCCCTCGCCTCCCGCTACCACCAGCGGTAGTGAGCCAGCGCGCGGTTGGCCTCGGCCATCTTGTGCATGTCATGCTTCTTCTTGATCACGGGGCCCTGGTTGTGAAAAGCCTCCAGCAGCTCATGGGACAACTTCTCGGGCATCAGCACCCGCCGGTGCTTCTTCTCCCGGCACTCGGTAATCATCCACTTCATGGCCAGGAAGCGACGGCGCCGGTCGGCTAGTGGCACGGGTACCTGGATGAGACAAGACGTGGGCAAGTTAGTCCAAGAACTTGTCAGGGCTGCAGCCTCCTTCCTGCCTGAGCTGTAAGGAGTAGCCACGCTTCCCTTCTTCTGAGTTACTCCCACCCCTGGGCGACCTCAGCGTAGCAGACATAGGGGCATTCACTGAGCAAACACTCATTAAGCACCAACCTCTTTCACCTCTAAATGGAAGCTCAGCCAAGTTGATATGAACATCAACTGGGAAAAGCCCCATCAAGCTGGGGTGACTCTGCTAACTCAGATCCCGGGTGCCTAAAAACATGATCCTCTTGTCCAAAAACCATCTGCTAAACCACCACTATATACCAGGTACCACGCGAGACCCTAGGGACACGGTCATTAAGGAAAGTCTCTTCCCTCATGAAGTTTACATGAAAAAAGCAGATGAGAACACTGGCTTATTACAGTGACGTACAATTAAGTGGGATAACAGAGCCCTCGATCGGTTCAGAAAATGGTGATGGAGCATCAGTTATGGGTCAAGCGCTACTCTAGACACCGGTATATGAAGGTAAGTTATAAACAGTCCACTCACAAGAAGCTTACAATTTAGAACAGAGCATAACGGACAGAATGCGGGCAGGGCAGATTTCCAGAAGAAGGAATTCTGATGCTCCTTTGGTCTCTTCCCTTCTGCCTGTGAGCTTTACACTAGGACTCTGGTGAGCAGACTCTGACAGAACCTAGTCTCTATAAAACTGTCCATCTTGGTCTAATTCTGGACCCTCCCACTCCCAAGCACTTCCCGCCACCATCTTGTTTCACGGGTGGGCAGCCCTGCTTTCCAGCCCTGACCACTCACTTGGTAGAAATGCCCACCTCTGAGGATGGGTACCAGCCCAATCACAGGCTCACAGTTTTTCAGTGCCTGGTGGAAGATGGTATAGGGGTTGCGTTCGATGGTTGCCCGTTCCTCCGCAGAGGCAGCATGGTACTTCTCAAACTGCTTCCTCTTCACAGCTTCCAGAGTCTGCAAAGGCATACACTCAAAGACACTGCCCCAGGCTCCCTAAAGGGTTTCCCCAGCTGAGCCAGTACCTTGCCCTTTACCCCTCCCATCCTGCTCTTCTACAACAGTGTGGCTCCTCTCTCACAACTTATAAAGCACGTTCCTAAGTGCCTCTCTCTTTCCTGAGTGAGGACCAGGCAACAGGCCAAGATTTGGGACTGGGGAAGTGAAAGGTAGTGGCCAACTCCTGCAGGATTTATTAAAGCTGCCACCTCCACAAATATCTAGAGAAGGTCATTCTAACGGCAGGTACGTGAAGCTGTACTTTTTTATGCCAAAGTGAAAGCCACATATAAAGTTGTAAGAAAGCAGACTGGAGACGTGCTGCTCACCTGCGTCATGAGGGATCTGGCCAGGACTTTGTTTCCTCCTTTCATTATCATGTTGGTGAATTTACTTCAAGGAGAAAGGCAACACATTTAGGTTTCCAAGGCCTAATTCCACAGAATCCTAACTGTAGACCCTCCCTCCTATCGTGGCACGAAAAGTATTTGCCTCCGCCTAACCTGATCACTGGGTCATCAAACACAGAGCTTGTTTTCGTCGCTGGGGCAGCTTTGATGTGCTGAGTCTTCCTGAGTTCCAGGTCATACTTCTCGTGCTCCGTCAGCTCCGCCAACGGCTTGCGGTAATATTCTTTGTCAATCTGTGGATCCTTGTATTCAGGACCATAGCGGCTCCACCTCACCTGGGTTAGCCTGCGAGGGGAGGAAGAGGAAGAGGCGGGGAAGAGCTGACCCCCACAAGAGAAAAGGTCTTACTTAACAATAGGCATGTTTGCCAACCCGCTGGCGGGAGAGGCACGGAGACCGTTAGGCAAACCTGAACGCGGTAATTCTGGCTCTTGTCCCAAGAGGTAAGTAAACTCCTCCCCCGCCCCCAAAAGGCCAGAAAAGTCTCCTCCAAGTCAAGTGCCAACGGGAAGAAGAGGCTCCTGAACCACATTATAGGCGCCCCGACTAAGCGTCTCCCCCCCACCCCCACCTCTCCCAACACAGAAAATTACAGCGCTGAGCTCTTTCGTAAGACCGCGCTTCCAGCTTCGAATTAGAATCCCGTCGCGCGGGGAACAATCACTAAACCTTCACGCTGGCCCAAAGTCACACAGCTAATTCAGAGGCTTGGACCCAGTGTCCCGGCCCGCAGGCTCCCTCCAGGTCCCCGCACGGTCCGCCTGCGGTCCTTTCGTTCCCGGCAGGTCTCTCCGTGAAGACGCAAGCGGCCCCCCCAGCTTCCCGCAGTCCTCTTACCCTGGAAGCCGCAGGAGACGATTCCGCACGCCAAGCGCCAGGACCGGCCACCCTCGCGCAGCCTTCACCGAGGGCGCAGCCATCTTGGCTGGCCACGAGGACCCTACGGGGGCTGTCCTCGGCGTGCCCGAGCGAGTGACGCCAGACGGGGAAAGACTCCTCAGGGTCCTAAATCTGTGCGTCACGCCATTAGTCCGGAGTTAAGAGTTTCTCACTCAGAGGTCCAAAGTGAAGAATCAGAAGGAAACATTCGGCTTCTCGTTCGTCGCAGTCTGATTCGACCCTCGGCGGCGGGGCGCTCTCTTCTCAGGCCCCCATGCAGGCCCCGCCCCGGCTCATTTCTTGCCGGTTCTCGCGAGGTTTGAGGCCGCAGGGCCGGCCCGGGAGGCTGCAATATGGCGGAGGCGGAAGGGGAAAGCCTGGAGTCCTGGCTGAGTGAGTAGCCGCGGCCGCTTCTGTCTGCTTCCGTCTATCCTCGAGCCCCCTTGCCGCCCCCCGCTATCTCCCTCCACCTTCCCCCAGGGTCCCGTGGCGGCGTCTCCGAGCGGCTCGCGCTTCGGCTTGCCCTCGCCGCTAGCCGTCAGCGATCACGCCCCTTCCCCAGCAGGGCGCCCCGGCCCCCGCCCAGCGCCTCCTTCCACGGCCGCGCGCGGCAGCGGCGGCGGGACCTCCGTCCTGTCCGGGCCCCGCGGGTTCCGGGGAGCGGCAGCCAAGTGCTCCCGGCTGACGTGCATCGGCGGTTTGGGGAGACTGCTGTGGGGACCCGCGTCTCAGACCCCCGCGCCTCCGTCTCAGACCAAGAGAAAACCCGCGGCTTTGGGCGCCGCCGAGTATACACACACAGCTTCAGAATTGCGACAGTGTATTTGAGAAGTGGCCGCTTCGCTGAGGTAGAACGTTTGAAGTGAGAATAATCCGAAGTAGGATAAAGAACAAAGCTCTATTCTTTTCCTGCAGCGGCCAGAGCTCGGTTATGTCTGTGTTGGAGACACACACACTTGAGCACCTTCACGAGTCATCGTTGATAACGTACCCTGAGCAAAGCCGAGGAACACAGCCTAGTGCTGTAGTTAGAGCGGCCTATTGCTCTGCTTGCTAAATCATATTGCTGCCGAGGAAATACAGGTTAACCTTGTTAGCAGGTAGTACTCTGCTGAAGGGTTAATAAGTCAACTTTCCTATAGGTCCCTGGAGGTCCCTTTAATTGAACAGAATGATAAGACAGGATGCCTAGAGATTGCCTTGTGCAGAGATCTCTTATTTACCAGAGCCTCCAGGCTGTTTCCTCCAATGGCCTGACCTTTCTTTTTTTTTTTTTTTTTTTTGGCCTGACCTTTCTTAAAAAGAAACCCCCTTCAGGTTGTTGAACCCAGGTTACATTTGCAAAATCTGCAGTTGCAGGCAGGTCACAAAGTCTTCTGTATATGTGGAACTGTTCTCTAAGGAGCTCAGAGCGCCCCGAAGACGCTCGTTTAATGCATCTATAAAGTATCCTAGCGAAGCAGGTACTAATGGCACCACTTCGCTGAAGGAGGACGCCCCGACTCTAATCAAACCACTTGTCCAGAGATACCGAACCAGATATAGATATGCCTACACTGGAATTGGTTTTGGTTTTTCAAGTTTATTTTGAGAGCGAGAGAATCCCAAGCAGGCTCTGTGCTGTCAGGGCAGGGCCCGTCACAGGGTTCGATCCCAGGAACAGTGAGATCAACCGGTGCTGAAATCAAGAGTCCGATGCCCACCTGACTGAGCTACTCAGGAGCTCCTGGAATTCGTTTGATTCATGGATATAAATAGGGACATTGGAGTAAGTTGACTTCAGCTGCGTTCAATAGGCTAGATTTAGAGTTATGTTTTGAAATAGAGGGACAGACCTGTTTTTGAGGGAGAGTGGAGGTTGTGAGTGGGAGAGAGACAGTGGTGTCTGCAGACGCTAGAGCTGAGACGGGCCTTTGCTCTTTCCCATTAGTTAGAGTGACATTAGGGGCAGTGTTCAGAGTCCTTCCATTCTCCTCCATCGTTCACCTTCACAGTTCTTGTGGCTTATTGGTGTGAACTTGGCCAATTGAATGAACCAGTGCTTGGAGTTCAGCACTATGTTAGTCTAGGTCCTTGTCACTCAGTGGATTGCCCCTGCTTACTATAGAAGCTCCTGCTGAGCCCAGTGCTTCAGGTGTCTCGCCTTTTCCCCTCTGTCCACTCTGCATTCTGCTCCCAGAAGAGCACTTCTGTGTAATCGGATCTTCCCACCGCCGCACACCTCCTGACGCCCCTTGATGGCTTCCTAAGAGTCTTCTTGGCTCTGCTAAGTCAGATGCTTTTGTCCCAGCAGCACACATTGCTCACCTTTCCTGGGAGCGCCATTCCCCTTTGCTCAACAAAATGCTTTAAGACCCATCCCAGATTCTCCTTGCGCACGGACGGTCTCCTGATGACTTCAGCCTTTTCTGAACTCCTGCTATTACTATAACTGGTCCATAAGAAATACCTGTTATGTGAGGTATTATGAAAATTAAGTTCAATCTGTCTTTGCCGTAAGTTTGGTAAAGGTGATCCTGGAGTGGATAAAGCATTATTAGAAAGATACACGTACAAGGCAAGAACTGTATATGCTAAAACGCAGGCAGTTTCTTTAGGAAATTGGGGATATGTAAAAAAAAGTGGAATGGAAACATGATCCTCTCAGTGAGGAGGTAGCATCTGAGCCAGGCCGTAAAGACTGGGGAAAACTGGCTAAGAAAACACTAGATGGTAATGCAAGTAGAGAAACCGTGTTTGGGGCATACAGGAACAGGTGTTTGGCTGGTTCAGGCAGGGAGTTCCAGTAGGGGTGTGGTGGGAGAGAAAGCTGGGCAGTTAGAACCAAATTCTGGAAAAGCTGGAATTCCAGCTCAAGAAGCTTAAATTTCGACGGTTATCAGGTCCCCCATTCTTACCATCTCTCATGAAATCAGTGTTTTTTACAAGGGTCAGTATAGGGCTTTTAGAAGAGATCGCCAGGAGCCAAAGTTCTAGAAGCAGGTGAAGAAGAGGGTGGAGTGGGGCCAGAGGTAAAAAAGGAAGGAAGAGATTTAAAAAGATTTTGAGGGGGCACCTGGGTGGCCTAGTTGGTGAAGCATCTGACTCTTGATTTTGGCTCACAGTGAGATCAGACCCTGTGTCGGGCTCTGTGGTGACAGTGCAGAGTCTGCTTGGGATACTCTCTGCCCGTTCCCCGCTTGTGCTTGCTGGATAAATAAATAAACCTTGAGAAGGAAGGGACCCTAGATTCATGGAAACGGGTAAGAGAGGAGGAGTCAGCAATGGGGGTTCAAATCCGGATGCCTGGGTGTGGGTGCAAAAGGAGCTTTTGAATGATGGCACCATTTTTCCTTTAAGTTTTTTAAATGTTTTATTTATTTTTGAGAGAGAGCAAGCACACACGGGAGAAGGGCAGAGAGGGAGGGGGACAGAGGATCCAAAGCGGGCTCTGTGCTGACAGCAGTGAGCCCAATGTGGGGCTTGAACTCATGAACTGTGTGATCATGACCTGAGCAGAAACCAAGAGTCAGACGTTCAACCGGCTGAGCCACCCAGACAAGATGCCGCATGATAGCACCATTTATAGAAATGGGGAAGTCAGGAAGGAGAAGTAACGAGCTTGTTTTTAAACTTGCTTCTGTAGCAGATCATATAAGTACACTCTCGTTTTTTGCTCTGGTTATTTTGCCCGTGTTGCGCCAGAAGAGTATAACCCCCCTAAGGGCAGGCTCTGAGTCTTGGGCTTTTTCTTTAGTCCCTCTATGGCCAAGCGTGCTCTGTACTTGGTTCCCCTTTAGTTATGTTATTGATTGAGTGAATAGTATAGTACAGTATAGTTGATCTGTGTACTCAATTTTCTGTGGGCGCTTAAAGATTTGGTGACTACTGCTCTCTTCATTCAAGACCCTCGCACTGAAGGCTCATTCCTGATTGCTCTTCCATCCCATATCTTGCCTCTCTTAATCTCTAAGTCATGTGTTACATAGACCTTGTGGTCTGTGAAATGTTTGAGCTGTGTTGGGACTGGGCAGCCAGTGTTGCCCCTACTTGAACCATCCCCACTTGACCTTCTGAGGCCCCACAACAGTCAAGACTAGTGTTGGAACAAAGCTGAAAATGAGAGCAGGAAATCTGGATGTACAGACACACAAGAGAATAAGGCTTTCAAGAGAGACCCGAAAATAGAAACCTTGCGTCCAAGTAGAGTCCAGGGCCTGTTCTAGGTGGGGTCGACAGGGGAGGCTGTGGTGTCACCTCTGTGCCAGGTAATGGAGCTTGTTGAGTGGGTGGAAAGTTGTATGCGTCTGCGGGAGGGAGGCAGTGGGCAGATGGAGAGATCGAGTCACCCAGAAGAATCCCCAGAGTTTTCCTCCAGTGCCTAAGGCTGCTGTGGTCGGCTTCCTGCGTAGGCTGGGGAGCTGGAGCGGATACCCAGACCTGGGACTGACCGTTGCTGACACTGGGGCTTTTTGTGCCCATGTGTAGGCAGAGAGCTCCCTGCAGAGTTGCGGTAGAAAGGTCTGTCGAGGTGAAAGGAAGTGAGATTCTGGAGAACTTGAACCCAGGTGAGAAGGGAGTGGGCGTATACTTGGAAGCACAAGTGCTACAGGAGGCCTGGAGAGAACACATGTGGCGAAGGCCCATTGCTCATGCACGTGGGGGGGAGGGGCATCCACGCGGCACTCCCCGCCATCCTTTTCCAGTTGTGAACAGTGCGTCTTACACCATGAGGTACGAGACTCTTCTCAAAATAATAATAGCGATGGGAGGGGTATGGCTCCTCAGACCATCTTATTTTTGTATCCTTCAGCTTCTTGATGTCACATGAGAACTTCAAGCATCTCAAAAGATGGGGATTAGTAACAAAGCCACTCTAGCACCTGAGAAGATACCAGACAACCAGTGAGAGAAACGTGGGGCTTCTGGAAGGTGACAGCTCGTAGGTCACCATGGCAATAAACAGCTACTCTTGATAGAATTAATCCGCTTCCTTTTTAGCTTGACCTTTTAAAGGGTCTGTTAATTCTCTCTTTATGTTTGAGGACAGACATTTCTCTTTTCCTCCAAATATGAACCCAAAGCATCAGAATCTTCTTGCAGTCAGAGCAAGGCACGTGTCTGCGGGGGCTGCACGCCTTCCCTCCGCCTCTGGGTGGCGTCTGCTGACTTCTTGTATCTCAGAACCCTGCTTTGCGGGGGAGGGGGGGATGCTGGGATGCCTTGTTAGGATTTGGTCTTGGAGCAAGTGATTTTTAATGTTCGGAAAAGGGAAGTTAAGAACACAGTCACGAGAAACCAGAATTCAGGAACTTCTGACAACGTCCCTTGTGCGGCGGGGCTTCCTCTAGGTTCTGTTGCCCTGTTTTTGGCGTTTGCGGAAATGCGCGGGAGTATGGGATTTAAAAAGGATATACGCCTTCAGCCTTCCTTTCGTCTTCTGAACCTGAAGCCCTAAATTTAGCAAACAGCTTGAGAGTGCTTTCTGGAAGAGGCGTACTCCCAAGATCTGAATCAGAGGTGGGAACACACTTCACCACCCCAGCGAGGTCTGGGGATAACAGAGGAAAGGGGGCCTCGCCAAATATTGGGAGACTTAACATTTAGCACCTGGATTTTAAACCCGCAGTGATCCTCTGAGAACTCTCCGGCGCTTGTCTTTGTCCTTAATCATAGGAGATCACTTATTTTATTTTTATTTTCAAAAATAATTGTATATTTCTTTTATTTTGAAAGAGAGAGAGCAGAGGAGGGGCAGAGAGAGAGAATCCCAGCAGGCTCCTCGCTGTTTGCACAGAGCCAGATGTGGGGCTCTAACTCACAAACCAAGTGATCACCACCTGAGCTGAAATCAAGAGTTTGACGCTTAACTGACTGAGCCACCCAGGTGCCCCTGTTGAAGGCCATTTGAACCAGAGGGTGCTGAATGCTCAGGTTCACGTTCTGTGTCCGCGGTCCTGGGGATGGAGCACAATGGTTGTTTAGTAGCAGCTCAGTAAATATTAGTAACTTAAGGTGATGAGCATTATGTACAACTTAAAAAACATTTAAAGCATTAAGGAAAGTTAGGTCTTGAAAGAATTTTTGAAGGGCACATAGGAAATAAATTTCCTAAGTATATATATTTTTTATCAAGTATCACCTGACTTTAATTTTTCCGGGAAACACTTCTTGATTCTCCCTACTTGCTTAATAGCTTATTTTTACGTAACTAGTTATTTATACTTATTTGTTACATCAAACATTTTTGCAGATGTCAGTTTGAAGATTTTTATCATTTGTGTTTATAATTAATTCTTTTTTACTGTCGACTGTGGTCAACTCTAAACTTCCCAAGGCTGAGAATTTGTTTTCCCTTTCGTCTGTGACTTTCAAAATACCGGACTGACCTGTTGAGGGTTCTCTTATCAGAAAAGAAATTTGGAAACAAACCTAGCTTCACATCAACGCCTAAAAATTGTTGGAACACTTTCCATTGTGCCCTCAATTGTCCTTTGCTTTGCTCTGTCCCAAGATAAGGCCACCAATCCTTCCAACCGCCAGGAGGACTGGGAATACATAATTGGCTTCTGTGATCAGATCAACAAAGAGCTTGAAGGGTGAGTCTCAAAGCTGTTGGGGGGCGAGCGGGAGAGAGCTGACTGGAGAAGTCAAAGTGGGCCACGGAAGGCCAGCCATGTGGCCCCAGGGTCAGCGCCTGAAAGCGGGGTCTGCTTGTCTCCCAGGCCACAGATCGCTGTCCGGCTGCTGGCCCATAAGATCCAGTCTCCACAGGAATGGGAGGCAGTCCAGGCCCTGACGGTATGTGGTTCATTGCAACCGTGGATTTCAGTGAGCCCAGGCCTTTCCTCATGCGCCCACTGGGTTCTCCGAGGTTTTCAGGACTCACATCCTAAGGCAGCTGGAAGTCCCCAATACTAGGTCTATCTGGAGCGCATTATGTAAACACCAATGTGTGTGACTGAAGTGCAGCCCCCGCACCACGGCTGCCGGTCTAGCGGGAGAGGCTGAGTGGCTAAGGGAGGGACCCAGAGGCAGGGGCCCTGAGTGCCTCTGAGGGGCCCCAGGGTGGGGCCCAGAGGCAGCTTCTTGAAGAGACGCTGGCAGCTGTCTTGCCAGTTAAGACTTAGCCAACTGAAGAAAAATGAAGCAAGTAGAAGTTATTCTGTAGAGGGGCGCCTGGGTAGCTTAGTCGGTTAAGCGTCCGACTTTCGCTTAGGTCATGATCTTGCGGTTCGTGGGTTCGAGCCCCGCGTCGGGCTCTGTGCTGACTGCCACCTCGGAGCCTGGAGCCTGTTTCAGAGTCTGTGACTCCCTCTCTCTCTGACCCTCCCCTGCTCACGCTGTCTCTCTCTCTCTCCTAGAAATAAATTAAAAAACATTAAAAAAAAAAAAAAAGTTCTGTAGCTAAAAGCGATGCTAGTTCCTGCTGAAGGCACCACCGGCAGGCGGGGCTTCGAGTTCATTCAGACTAAGAGGGGCCAGTGCGGCGCTGAGCCAGAGTGCGGCCCAGCTCCCCGGTCTCCCAGGTTCTGCCCCAACCCGTCCAGGCCGTGGGAAAGGCACTCAGACGGCCCACGTGCACACCTCTGTCGCGTTCACTGTAGAGAGAAAGCCTTAGAACAGTGCTTCTCAGTCTGGGGAGGGTGTCCTCTCCAGGGGACGTCTGGCAGTGTCCAGAAACACTTTTGGGTATCACACATCATGGGGCGTCACTAGCATCCAGTGGCTAGAGGCCCCCATTGCTGAACATCTAATAATGTACAGGACGGGCTTCCACAGCAAAGAACGGCCCAGAATGTCAGTAGCGGTGTAGTGGAAAACCCCTACTTTACAAAGTCGAAAGCCACAAAAGGGAATGTGGGGCCGGAGGGGTGGGAGGGCTCCATGGCATCAAGTGCAGGCTCCAGGGCCACAGGCAGCGCAGAAAACTGACGGTAGTTTATGTGCCTCGGAAGGAAAGTCGGTGGGAGCAGGGAGGGCAAATATCCTGCCCTTGAAAAAGAGAACTGTTTAAATATTATCTTCCATCTTCCCAAAACATTGATCAACTTCTAGAAAGAGCCCTGGAGCCAGAGTCAGAGAAACTTTCTGCCTCTGGGCCTGTTTCCTCATCTAAATGACGAGGGTAGAATCTTAGAAGCAGGCACCTTCTACACCACACGTTCACTGTCTTGGTTGGTATCTGAGTCTCAGTGTTTGTTTTTTTTCTTAATGCTTTTTTAAAAATGTATATCTGAGAGAGACAGCGTGAGCAGGGGAGGGTCAGAGAGAGAGGGAGTCATAGACTCTGAAACAGGCTCCAGGCTCTGAGCTAGCTGTCAGCACAGGGCCCGACGCGGGGCTCGAACCCACGAACCGTGAGATCATGACCTGAGCCGAAGTTGGACGCTTAACCGACCGAGCCACCCAGGCGCCCCTGGGTCTCAGTGTTTCTTTTTTTAGTTCCTGTTCGGCTTCCCCGGAAGAGAGGTGTGCAGTTCGAGGGGCCTCAGGTGTCGGTGATTCCGTTGCCCTGATGCTCTGGGCATGGCGGCGGGGGGCAGTGCACATAAACTTCCCGACCAGTTTCTTCCTTGCGAAGGTTTAGTCACTGTGACCTGTGTGCAGGGTCCTGGCTGAGCGCCTCCCCTTCGTGTGGCTGTAGGTGCTGGAGGCCTGTATGAAGAACTGTGGCAGGAGATTTCATAATGAAGTGGGGAAGTTCCGGTTTTTGAATGAGTTAATCAAAGTCGTCTCTCCGAAGGTCAGTCAGTGGCCGTCTTCTCATTTCTAGGAACTCCTTCTGTCTTCCTCCCCCTGTGCCGTCACCGGCTTCACCGTGCAGCCGCCATCTCCACACCTTGTCCTTAGAGAGCTAGGCCCTGAGGGTGGCAGGGTGGCCCTGAGCCCACTGGACAGGCAGCCCTCTGATGGACTCCTGACCTAAATGTGACAGGTGATGTGGCAGCAGGTGTTGACGCGCACCTGGGGGAAGCTCCTGGGACAGCAGCCACTTTTCTTTGGTCTGTCGTCCATAGGCTTGAGGAGTTACACTTCTCCTCACGCAGCCGCTCAGCGTCTGTGGCTCACTGGTGTGGCTTCAGCTCTGGGCGCCACTTAAAGCACAGGGAGCAGTTTTTCATACTTAAGACGCTCCTTGATGCCTCTGAGATAAAATGCCATTATTTCTGGGAGATCGTGCATGCAAACCCAGTGGTGAGCCTCCGTGTCACACGCACCTGACGCCTGCTGCTCTGGGGCGGGCTGGAAGACTGGGGCTAATCCCCGACCTTTCGTTGCTGTGAAGAGAGCTTTCCCATGGTTTCTACCTCCGACACCAGTTAGGAGATTTTCCCTGTTTCCTTTTGCCTCTTAGTACCTGGGGGACAGGGTGTCTGAGAAAGTGAAGACCAAGGTTATTGAGCTGCTTTATAGCTGGACGTTGGCTCTGCCAGAAGAAACAAAGATCAAGGATGCTTATCACATGCTGAAGAGACAAGGTATGTGCTTACTTACCTTGCTTTGGCCTCGGAGCAGCCCCAGAGGCTGGCTGAGGCCGGGAAGAATGAGGGGGGTCCGGGAAGAATGAGGGGGGTCTGGCCTCCCCTCCCAAAGGGAAGATCCTCGGAAGGGCTCGGCTGCGGTGTGATTGGTTGAGGTGGTCCTGCCTGCTCACCCCTCTCACGGGGGTGTGCCCACCCTCGCTGTGTGAGGAAGGGTGACACTCTGCCCCCTTGTGTTCCCTTCCAGGCATAGTGCAGTCTGACCCCCTGATCCCCGTGGACAGGACACTGATTCCCTCTCCACCACCTCGTCCCAAAAACCCTGTTTTTGATGATGAGGAGAAATCCAAGGTAAAGTGCATCCCAGCAGATAGCGTCCGTAGATGAGGCGAGGGCTGACTCAGTACCGCGGCAGCTCCAGTTCCTCTGGTCTCCCAGCTGGGATGCTACCTTTCCTTTTACCTTCGGTACCTCCTCTTCCAGCTTTTAGCCAAGTTGTTGAAAAGCAAAAATCCAGATGACCTACAAGAGGCCAACAAGCTCATCAAGTCCATGGTGAAGGAAGTGAGTGGGCCCTGGGCCTTGGGGCGGAGGATTGTGGCCACAGAGCAATAGTCCCTTCCCCTGGTGTGAGGCCTGCTGCCTGCCCCCCGCCCCCAGCCCTCACCTGGAGAGGCCAGAGAGCGAGAGGTGCACTGGAGCTTCTGGGGGAGAATGGACTAGAGGAGCAAGCCTGGACCGGGCCAGCCTGGGGGGAAGCAGGGTGCTGCTAGTTTAAAGGAAAAAGTGCATCTGGACTGGGGCCCGTGGTTCCCAAGAGCCATGCATGAAAAGGAGCTTCCCCTGGGCCTAGCCTCTGCTCATGTCCTCTGGTGCGGTCCTTGCTGTGGGGCGTTGGGGGCTGTGGGATGAGTCTAGTTGAGCTTTTTCTCCTTGACCATCTTTGATACAGGATGAGGCACGGATCCAGAAGGTGACCAAGCGTCTGCACACTTTAGAGGAGGTTAATAACAACGTAAAGCTGCTCAATGAGATGCTGCTTCATTACAGCAAAGAGGATTCTTCGGAGGCAGATAAAGAGCTCATGAAGGTAGGTGCATTTCCGGGGGAGCTGGGCTCTGGGAACAGGAGCCAGCTTTTGCTCAGAACTTGCCATTCCTTATTAATCAGCACAGCGGACAGGTTGGGGCGAGGGGGAGGTGGCACCCCCGTTCTACATGATTGCTGGCTAAGTCAGGGCAGAAGAGCTGTGTGCACACCCGAGTCTCTGTGAGTCTGCGGACCCACCATCAGAGCTCACTTCTCTCTGCCGCGGGGACACTTGGGTAGAGAGACCCGCCCTGTGCCTGATGCTGCTGCACTTTAGTCCTTGGTCACACAGATACTCTGAATTTTGAGGCACACACTCGCCTCAGGGACAGTGGGGTGGAAGCTGGGAGCAGGAAGATGTGTGCTCTGAGCCCAGTTCTGCCAGTAACTGACCGTGGTTCTGGAGGAGGCCCCTGACTTCCTGGACATGAACACGGAATTGGAAGATTTCCAAAGGACTTTGTAGCTCTCATTTTTAGGTCTGGGACTCTTTCAGGAGCTGTTTGATCGGTGTGAGAATAAGAGGCGGACGTTATTCAAACTAGCCAGTGAGACAGAGGACAATGACAATTGCTTGGGTGAGTTCGAGAGTAGTTGACAAGGATAACCCAGGAACGTGGATTTGGCCTGGAGTGAGAAGTATCTCTTTCTGCTCTAGGGGACATCCTGCAGGCCAGTGACAACCTCTCCCGGGTCATCAACTCTTACAAAACAGTCGTTGAAGGGCAGGTCATCAATGGTGAGGTCGCCACCTCAGCCATTCCAGACTCTGAAGGTAAAATGTTCCAGTTCTCCATTGTGGACCTGTCCAGGCCAGCCCCGGGCCCACCACCAAGCCGTGAGCACTTGAGCTGCAAGTCCTCCCACAGGGCCCCAGGGGATTCTGAGCCATTCCCAGAGGCCAGGAGCTGTGGAGAGGATTTTCTTTGCTTGCTTCTTTCCGGTGTTGTCCGGGCCGGAGGCTGTGCTGACAGCTCTGCTTCTGTGCAGCCACTAGAGTGGCCCCTAATCAGTCCCATCCGCCTCCATTCGCCCATCCAGGAAACCACTCCAGGAACCAAGGCACTCTCATCGACCTTGCGGAGTTGGACACACCAAGCAGCTCATCCTCGGTGTCGGCCCCGGCGCCACCGCCTTCTGGCATCCCTGTCCTCCCTCCGCCTCCCCAGACCTCGGGCCCTGGGCGCAGCCACCCATCCAGCCATGCGGAGGCTACCCCGGGTCCCACCAGCACAAGCAATGCCCTCTGCCTGCTGGACGAGGAGCTGCTCTGCTTGGGTGTGTCCTGGAGGGGCCAGCAGAGCCGAAAGGCGTGTGGAATCGGGAGGAGGGCTGAGGGGTGGCTGTGTACTTACTAGGGGTGGGGAAAGGGGCTTCAGGTAGAGGGACAGAGTCAAGTTCAGTGGCCCTCAGGGCAATCTGCACGCAGACTCCAGAATGGACGCAGTGGACTGTCTTGCTCTATTCCCCATCTCTGGGGCTCCCCCTGCCCCACTGAATATAAAGATTGAAGAGGATCCAGCTCTCCCTGGAGGCTGCCTGGGGGAAAACCCCCCAACCCGACACCCCTTGATGCTAATTTTGTCTCATGACTCTACTAGGGTGAGGCAGGGCTGCCAAGGCAGAGACCCTTCTCACCATCCTATTCTGTTCTCAGGCCTTGGTGACCCAGCCCCCACTGCTCCTCCCCCAGAGTCCGCTGGAAACAGCCAGTGGCCCCTGTTCCAGGTAGGGACCTAGGGGACATCACTAAACTGCTTGACGAGCTTCACTTTCTCTTTCCTGACTCAGCCTCAGACCCAGTTGGCTACAGATACGGCTGTCTTTACTCCTTGGGGCACTGCCCTGGGTACATTAGGGAACATGGGTCACATCCAAGGGCTGGCCCTGGCCTCAGGAGGCTGCTAGTCTGGTGGTGGGGTCACAGGGTCCCCAGGAAAAGAGGCCAGAGTTGGAGACCCGAAACCCACCCTCTGCAGCAGACCGCTCCGCGGCCTTTGCTCATGCCACTTTCCATCCCTGACAGAACGAGCAGTCGGACCTGGACTTCGGCGGCCCCAGGCCCGGGAGTGCTGCCGCCAGCCCCTCGGCCGGGCCTCTGGTCCCGCCCTCAGCACCATCTGCAGGCAGCCTCCAGGCTCCGCCGCCGCCCTCCTTCCCGGCGCCTGCAGTCCTAGCCAGCGTTCCTGCCCCCAAACCAGGCTCCTTCTTGTTCCCAGCTGGACCGGCCCCCACCCCAAAGGCTGAGCCCACAGCCCTCGGGTACCATGGCTCAGCTTTGGGCGATAGCACCCTGCACCAGCTGGATGCCCTTGATCATCTTCTTGAAGACACCAGAGCGTAATGAGCGGGAGAGAGCTGGGACTGGGGAGGGGGCCCTGGGCTTGGCAGAACCAGAGGCCACTCCAGAGGGGCTGGGGATGTCCCCTTTTGGTCTACTGAGTCAGGTGGGAATCTGGAAACAGGGTGGGAGGTGGGGTAGGGGGTAGTAAGAACCAGCTCTGCCGGGGCGGGGCGGGGGGGGGGGGGCAGTGTTTTGAGGGGTTGGCCCCGTAGCTTCCCCAGGTCTCTGACTTGTCCTCCTCCTTGCCTCTCAGGACATCAGGTCTGGTGAAACCTGTCTCCTCCATCTTCTTCCCCGGGGCCACCACCTCCCCTCTGGTCCCCACTAGTACCACTGCTCGGCCTCTCCTCCCCTTCTCCCCGGGGCCCGGCAGCCCTCTCTTCCAGCCCCAGGGCAGCCCCATGAAGGGGCCAGAGCTCTCGCTGGCCAGTGTGCACGTCCCCCTGGAATCTATTAAGCCTAGTAGGTATCAGAAGCTTGGGGCGGGAGGGGAGGTGGGGCCCAGTTTACGGGGTCATAGGGAATGAGGGGTGGGCACAGGCTGTCTGCCCAGGTCCCTTAGAGGCAAACATGAGCTGCTTTCCTGCTCTCTTCACCTCTCCCTGTTGCTACTGTATACTCTGAGAGGCTCTTTCTCAGAATCCTTCAGGGAGCCTGCTGGCCACAGGGCTGCCCTGTCCTCCCCACTTGGCTGTGGCTAACACCCTCTGGGCTCTGTGGGGTTTCTCCTTCCACACCCACGTGACCTCTCCTTACAGGCAGCGCCCTTCCTGTGACAGCCTATGATAAAAATGGCTTCCGCATCCTCTTCCACTTTGCCAAGGAGTGTCCGCCTGGACGGCCTGATGTGCTGGTGGTGGTAGTGTCCATGCTGAATACAGCTCCCTTGCCCATCAAGAGCATCGTGCTGCAGGCTGCAGTGCCAAAGGTACCCCTGGCTTCCTGGGCCTCTAGAGGCAGCAGTTACTTTACCTTGAACTCCCTGTGTTGAGGGGCCCAGAGGCCAACAGGCCGCAGCCATGTGTCCATTGTGACTCCAGTAGACTCCCTCTTAGGGGCACCTGCCGTCCCTCTTCAGAGGAGCTTCTCTTTTTCCTCAGTCAATGAAGGTGAAGTTACAGCCACCCTCTGGGACAGAGCTGTCTCCATTTAGCCCCATCCAGCCACCTGCAGCCATCACCCAGGTCATGCTGCTGGCAAATCCGCTGAAGGTGAGCTAGAACCAAGGTCCAGCGTGAAGCCCTGGCTGCCCCAGATTAGGATCTCTGCCTCCCAATTTGAAGTGCTGTGATACTGCATTAACTGTGTCCCTTCCCTACCCTGGTTCAGTGGCTGAGGTGGGGGGGAGTTGGAGCACAGAAAGGGCCCCAAGGTCAGAGGAGAAGAGCAGGTCTCACATGCTGCCCTTTGTCACAGGAGAAGGCGAGGCTTCGGTATAGGCTGACCTTCGCCCTGGGAGAGCAGCTGAGCACAGAGGTGGGCGAGGTGGACCAGTTCCCTCCTGTGGAGCAGTGGGGTAACCTATGACTCCAGAGGACTCCGTGTCACCTCCGCACTGAAGCTCAGGCAGGCTGCCGCGAGACAGGAGGGCTCTCTGGTCTAGTCATTCTCCACATCCTGACTGCAGTGTCTAGAGCTTTCATCTGGAACAGGGGCCCTGGGCGTTGCTGCTGGGAGCCAAGCTGCTGCTGTGATGATCTCTCTGTTGGCCCCCTAAAAGGACCTGATTTTTTTTGTCTACCTGTGTGACTTGAAGTGGCCATGTACCGTCAGGGGTGGGGAGTGGCCCCAGACTCTGCACGGTTGCCCTGGGGACATGGACCCAAGGTGGGGGAGGTTCCCCCCCCCCCCCCCCGCTGGCATCCTGATGCCGTAAGTGGGGAGGTCTCTAAGGAAACATGGGACCCTCCCTCAAGGACTGTGTTCGCACACCCCTAGAGGCCTCAGCCCCCCATTGCTACTTCGTGCTTCCCCTGCTGGCAGGTTCCTGCTTCCACGTCCTGGGAGGTGGGCAGAGCCCGGCGGTCCCGAGTGGCCCTGGCCACAGAGAAGTCGCTGCACTGCAGGATCCCCAGCCCTGCCTTCCACGGGCAGCAGCGTCCTGGAATGGCCACTGGGTGAGGAGTTGTGTGCTCGTCTCTGGCGGTGGCAGGCTGTGTCCTATGGACATCACAGTGGGATATGAACCTCAGCCTATTAGAAACAGAACTTGGCCTTGTGGCAGCCAAAACTAAGGATACAAAAGAAAATGGAAGAGAACCAGTGTTTCCCCTTTTCTGGAAGCAGATACTCAAAGCTTTCCAGGAAAAGTGTGTGCCTCCTGCCTTGGGAATAGGCCATCCTACTCACTACCTCTTGCTTGGCATGAAATAAACTGCTCTCCTTCCCTTCAAGTCTGTGAAGGAAAGGACAAGTCCCATCACCCTCTGCGTTCTTCTGCTTAGGCTTCCCCCCTCTTCCCACCAGATGGCCTGTGGTATGACATGTTTGGGAACAGGCAGCCTCAGGGTTAGGCTCATTGCACTAGACTTCTGTCCTTACCTGCTGCCCAGGAACCTTGACCATCCCCAGCTGTTGGGGAGCAGCGTCCATGAGATACAGGGTGTGGGGGTGGGGAGATCAGGAGCCGTGCTTGAATTGAGTCACCAGACCATTCTGCTTCCACAGGGCTCAGCCTCGGACCGCTTGTCTGAGTTGCTTCATCCACCAGATGCATGTGGGCCAGGGACTCCAGGCCTCACAAGGCAAGAAAGGAACCACCACCAGCTGAGGAAAGAGCACTCAGCTCATCTGGGCTCAGCTGGATGGCTCTGAGCCCTCTCTGGGGAAAGGTGGCACACACCACAATCCCTGATCCCTCCCTGCACTTTGCCAGGTCTCCTTACTGTATCAGAAGGTCCTCTCCCACTTCCCTTCCAGTTTTAGCAAGCAGGATTCAGTGCTTGAATAGAACAGGTCAAAAGTGAATCCATTTCACAAGAGTAAATCCAATAGCTTTCCAAATGCTGGCTGCTGCAGCCCTGGGAAGGCTTGTGGGATTACTGTGTGGAAATATACCTTTATAATAAGCTTTAGACATTAAAATTGAGTGTTACTACTGAGGTCACTGCTTTGTGACAAATGACTGTATACAATATCCCAACTCTGCTGCCCTTGGTCTGCTGCATGTCAAATAAAATCATTTTTGCCCTAGCTGGAATCCTAATACAGACCCCGTTCACCCCACAGTGGGCAAAATACCACTTATGAATTCCAAATGTAGACAGATCTGCTGGAATCACCTACGGTTTCTGTTGATGAAGAAGGTACAGGTTCCTGGACCTTTTCCTTTTTTAAAGGAAAGAACCATTAACAGATAAATGTTCCAGCTGATTCTAAAGTGAGGCTCAATTTCAGAAGTGCAAATAAACTACTGACTGCTCTTGTTTGAATTTCAAATAGGAAGGAGGGCATTGCACTCACCATCATAACTTCCAGGAGTGGCTTTTACTCTTGGGAGACCAGGAAAATCGTTCCACACCAAGGAGAAGAGAACATGTACTTTCTAACACCTCCAGTTCACAGTAGAGGTAGGAAAAACCTTACCTTCTACTGGAGGGAAAAGAATTTTTTTATTCTTTCAAAAATGTATATACATTGCCATACAAAGATGCCAGACTGCAGCAGCTCTCAGCTGGCCTCAGGAGCCTTCCAGTGAGCCTTCTTTTACAATGGCCCGGGCAAGATTTCGTGCCAGCGCAAGTCTTAGCATTTCCAGCTTGGTGTTCTCGATGTCCTCCTAAAACGCAACGATGACCAGCATGAGGTATAGCAGGAAGTGTTCCTTGAGAGCTCCGAAAGGCTCTGTGTGACCCAGACGCAGACCAAGGGCATGTAACCCTTAGTAGCTTCTAGCAAGTCGTTTATGAGGGAACTGCATGCAAAGGACCACGACGACTGACCGACGGACAAGTAGAGACCAGAACACTAGGATCACCCCACTTTCTCTTAAAACAAGCCAGTGTGTCAACTACAGGTTAAGAGGTAAATCAAGCACAAGTAGAGGGAGCCTTTTCTTATCGCCATTACAGAATCAACAGCCCGAAAGCTAAAATGACCTGGAGTCGCTGAGCACCAGGCTCTCCCCGCACCGGCCTTCCTGAGGCCAAGTCCTCCAGACATCTCATCAGCTCATAGGTTTGCTCCGTTGTAAAAATCACCTGAGAGAGAAAAGAAGCTGCTTTACTTAGATGCTCCCCAACCACGGCCTGCGCTGATCTGGGTTCACACTGAACGTGCCCAGGTTCAGAGACCGCCTTCTGTGCATGCCCTTTGGAGAGGCAGGCTTTGGATGCGCAGCCCTGGAGGGACAGCGCGCCCCTACTGCCCCCCAGCCTCTCTCTTCAGGGCACCAGGCGGAGTATGGTCAGTAGACAGCGGCCTCATTTCAAATTAAGTAGATGCTTTTCTCGTGTAGATGCTCTATTTCCAGGGGCGGCGTTCCGGGAGGGCACCCCCACGCATGGGGCTCTCCCGCGGGAGCTGATGTACAGATGTGCATCTGCAACAACTACGGAATAAAGCGTTCTGTCAGAGACTATAAAACGCAAAGAAAATCACTGTAGATTCAGACTGTACCTGTTTCTGTTCCAAAAGGGGCAGGGCATCTGTGAGTAGTGTTACCCAGAAACACCGCGGAGCAATCTGGGACGTCATCAACGACAGGAGAAGAGAAGCCGCATCAAAAAAACGCTTCTCCCCGTAAAATCGGTGGAACTCCCGGTACTTTCCTATTGCAAAAAGAGAACAGGAGGTCACCTCTGGCCCTCATCAAGCCTGGAGAAGCCCCAGCCAGCAGCCCAATGAGAACAACAGGATTGAAATTAAAAAACACTTTTATTTATAAAAAACACATGGGCCACACGCCTGGATGGCTCAGTGGGTCAAGCGTCAGACTCTTGACTTCAGCTGATCGTGATATCACAGTTTGGGAGTTCAAGCCCTGTGTCAGGCTCTGTGCTGGCTGTGCAGAGCCTGCTTCTCTCTCTCTCCCTCTCCCCCTACCCACTCAGGCTGTCTCTCTCAAAATGAAAAAAAAACCAAAAAACCAAATTTATGAAAAAACCTGCTTTGAAGGGGCTCCAAAGAGCCAAACAGATCCTTCAAAAATGTCAAGGTGAAGAAACCTCAAGAAAGGGGCACTAAAGAGACTGGACAACTGAATTCGTGAACGTGGAGATGATAAAAGACCTTGCTGGGATGGTGGATATAGTCAGAAGGTGGATTATGGATTTGAGGAGAGCAGTGCATTTTGGTAACTGGTTATGTGATAGAAAGTTCTTGTTCTTAGAAAACACATGCTCAGGTATTTATGAGGAAAGGGGAGCAAAGTCTCCAATTTACTTTTAGACTGTTCCCCAAAAACCTGAGAGGATAATAAAAATAATAAAACAAAGGCAAAATATAAATAGTGAATCTGGATAAAGTGTACATGGGAGTTCTTTATTCCTTAAACTACTTTGCACCTTTTCTCTTTAATTTTGAAATTAATGGGAAATGTTACCACAAAATATGCTTTGCAGAGTCTGGCACGCGGAGCTCTGTGTGGTTTGGAGTTTGGGCTTAACAGGAAGGAAACCCTGGAGAAGTCTAGATACTACCTCCCATCTCCACAAGCCACCACTGTGAGGAAGGTGCAGGGGACAGAGCCCAGAAACTCACCCAAGAATGTCAGTCGATCACTGAGCATCATGGCAGGCCCAAGGTTGTCAATGAGATCCAGATCAGAAAAGCAGCCTCGCTCACAGTAATCCCTGAGGAACCTGCGAGGCCGGGCCCAGAAGTCAGAGCAGCAGTCCTAAGCCCCATTTCCTCAGCCTTCCAACTTGCCACACAGCCCCGAGAGAAGCCGAAAGGGACCGAACCCACCTGTCTGACACCAGCGTGGCAAAGGCTGCATCTTTGGCTCGGATGCTCCAAGACAGGGCAGAACCCAGGCGGTTGTTGCGGACAGCTTTCATGGCTAAGATCTTACAGATGCTGCGAACTTGGTAAGGGAAAAAAACAAGGTGAACCTTTCACCCTGCAAGTCACTCCATTCGTAACCTTTGCTGGACAGAAACCGGCTTCCCAACTCCTCTGAGCTTTCTGTATAGCCTGTCCGCAGACTTCAAACGCAAGTTGGTCCGTAACACTAGGAAATTGGAGGTTTATAAATTGTCTCCTGGCTCTGGTCACACTATGACCCACCCTAGCAGGGCTGGCTGTGTGAGTGGGTTTGATTTCAGGGATGGCAAAAAGATTTTTAATGCTCTCCACAGACGAGCTCCTTCATTATCTGTGCAGATACCAAAAACATCCTTTGGATCTTGAATGCCATGTGCTTTCAGAGACGGCCATATGCAAGCAAATGCCTCTGGAAAAAACAGACTTTTGCACTCAACAGTGAGGGGAGGAGGGGCAAGCATCACTGCTTCCTTTCTGTGCTCTTCCCGAGCTGCCTCTGGTCCTGCTTCCCCACTGAACCAGCCTTAGCAACAGCAACCCACCCGGGAGAAGTAAATTCCAAGCGGATCCCAGCCCTGAACTTAAGAGACAGGAAGTGGGTAAAAATCTTTGTGAAAGGTAATGTGCTCCATTGCTTCTAAGTCTTGATGGATCCCCAGCTTGTCCTAGCTCAATAATTTTCCTGTTTTGGCTTATCTCTTGGCACCCGCTGCTCAGCCTCTCTCCAGTGTGGCTGGCACGGCATGAGCAGAAAGTATGGCAGCAAGAGGGCAGCTCACCTTGCTCAGTCATCTGCCGCTGCTCACAAATCCGCAGCACCTTAAGGGCTTTCTGTTCAGTGCTCAGAGGTATCCGCTCAATATGCAGCTCCAAGGAAACTCGGCCCAGCTCAGGGCAGTAATCAAAGTAATCCACTCCCAACTGCCAAAGGCTGCAACAGTCCGAGAAGAACAGACATGAGGTGCTGCCCTGGAGCTCAGGGACTGGCACGGAGAGGCTACTCCCGCAGGCCCCGGAGACTTCAGGGAACCAGAAGGGAAAGAACGCCATCTTGTCTGCTGAAAAGCACTGTTGGGGTCTTCCTACCTATGATGAGCAAACAGTCCTGAGGCATATTCCAGCAGGAGGAACTCTCTCATGTTGGATCCGAAGCTGGAATAAACAAAAAATGAGACCAAAACCCATGGCCTGCCCCATTCAGGCCCCTCCCGCAGCCCAACCACGCTTCCATACAGTGACCCCCAAGTCCCGAGGGCTGGCCTGCTGCCACATACTTACTAGAGATTGTGCGACTGGAGGAGCTTGCAGTGATCCAGCAGATCTGTCAGATGGGCCACAAACCACCAGTTGCTTAAGGCAATGCTGTGGGTTCAAACCCAAGGAGAACAGTCAGGGTGAGAGCATGGTCCACATGAGGCAGAGCATGAGCAGGACCCCTCACGTCCTTTGCATAAAAATAGGTGAGACAGGGGCGCCTGGGTGGCTTAGTCGGTTGAGTGTCCGACTTTCGCTTGGGTCATGATCTCGCGGTTCGTGGGTTCGAGGCCCGCGTCGGGCTCTGTGCTGACTGCCGGCTCAGAGCCTGGAGCCTGTTTCAGAGTCTGTGACTCCCTCTCTCTCTGACCCTCCCCTGCTCATGCTGTCTCTCTCTCTCTCCTAGAAATAAAACATTTTTAAAAAAACTTAAAAAAAAATAGGTGGGACAGTGACAAGTTGAAATCTGTTTGGAAGAAGTTTCTCTGTGTTGTGTGAGGACAGTGCATACCTAGAAGGCAGGCCAACCCTCAAAGTGGCAGCCAATGATCTCTATGGAGAATGTCACGGTGAAAATAAAATTCAGGAATCCAATCAGATGCAAACAATGTAGATAAGAATAATGTGTAAGAATAAAAAAGAAACAGACTTATGAAAACAGAGAACTGATGGTTGCCAGTGGGGAGAAGGGTGCGAGGATGGGAGAACTAGGTGAAGAGGTACAAGCTTCCACTTAGAAAATAAGCCGTGGGGATGAAAAGTACATCATCATGAACATAGTCAATAATCTAACTTTATGTGGTGACACATGATAATTACACTGCCAGTGGGGACAATTTTGTAATGTACAGAATTGCTGAATGTTGTAAACTGGAAACTAACACGTCAACTATACTTCAATTAAACAAGATGGGATGCCTGGGTGGTTGTAGGTTAAGTGACCAACTTTGGCTCAGGTTATTATCTCATGATTCGGGAGTTCAAGCCCCACACTGGGCTCTCTTACTGCCGGTGCAGAGCTCACTTCAGATTCTCTGTCCTCCTCTCTCCCCCACTCCCCTGCTTACGTGGTCTCTCTCTCTCATAAATAAACTTTAAAAAAAAAAAAAAGAAAGAAAAAGAAAAAGATCGGGGCACCCGGGTGGCTCAGCTGGTTGCACGTTCAACTTTGGCTCAGGAAATGATCTCATGGTTCATCATTTCAAGCCCCGTGTCCAGCTTGTAGCTGTCACTGCAGAGCCCACTTCAGATCCTGTCTTCCTCTCTGCCCCTCCCCCACTCATGCTGTCTCAAAAATAAACTAACATTGGGGCACCTGGGTGGCTCCATCGGTTGAGCATCCGACTTCCACTCAGGTCATAATCTCACAGTTAGTGAGTTTGAGCCCCGCACAGACTCCATAGTGTCAGTGCAGAGCCTGCTTGGGATTTTCTCGCTCTCCCTCTCTCTCTGCTCCTCCCCTACCTGTGCGCAAGTGCACGCTCACTCTCAAAAAATAAAGAAAAAAAGAAGACTAAAACACTGGTTTTTGATGTTTGATGCTTGAAATCAGAGGAATATATCTGCATCTAGATTCACTGTTAATGTTTCTCAATATATAGCTTTTGGCTAGTATACTTTATGAATACGACCATATACATAATGATACTTTAGAAACCATCTTGTGTTTAGGTTTCTATTAATACTATGCATGACGAAATTTTTGTTCAATGACAAGATTTGTAATTTTATTGTATTTGTAGTCTGGGATGAAGGTTAAGTCCTTCCCCAAACCATATCCCTCCCTAATTCGCCCCCCCCCCCCACTCCCAGTCATACTTTTAATCAAAACCTGGAATCATCTGAGGCCCTTGTGAAAAATAAAGGTTTCTAGGGCCCTCTCAAGGTCTGATTAAGTAGGTTCCTTGGAAATCACTGCTTCACATCATCAGTGTTTGTAAGCTCCCTAGCATCCTTTTGTACAGAGTATACCAGCGCACTTACTGTCAGTGTGCATCCATCATTTCGAGTCAGGTTATTCATTTGTTACTTGGCTTAGGCTTTTCTATATTTGTATACAATGCTCTTTTTTTTTTAATCTTGGGAAAGGGAAAAAAAACCTTTAATAATTGCTTTCTGCAACAAAATCAAGCACAAGTGAAAGGAGCAGACTATCAAAGCAGACAGTTTCCAAGATGTAACAGTGCACTAAGGTAAAAAAAAAAAAAAAATTCTGCTTTAGGGAACCTGGGTGGCTAAGTCGGTTGAGCGTCTGACTTCAGCTCAGGTCATGATCTCACAGTTTATGGGTTTGGCCCCTGCATCGGGCTCTGTGCTGGCAGCTTGCTCAGAGCCGGGAGCCTGCTTCAGATTCTGTGCCTTCTTTTCTCTCTGCCCCTCCCTTATTCGTGCTCTGTCTCTGTCTCTCAATAATAAATGTAAAAAAATTTTCTTTAATCCTGCTTTCATAATATAAAAATAGGGACTGGCTTACACTGAATTATTGGACAAATGTTTAAAACTTCTGCCTCATTCTTAAGGATGTGGGCATACTCAGATACTCCATCTGTTCTAGGATTCCACCATTAGGGAATATGCTTGCTGGCCTTCCTAACATTCATTTTGAAGATTAGCTATACTCCAACTTTATTAATAGCTCTGTATTATTCACTCAAAAAACTATGTGGGTTGGGGTACCTGTCTGGCTCAGACGGTAGAGCATGAGACTCTTGATTTCAGACCCATGAGTTCAAGCCCCATGTTGGGCATAGAGATCATTTATAAAATGATCTGTGTTGGGGCGTCTGGGTGGCTCAGGTGGTTGAGCATCCAACCCTTTGGCTCAGGTCATGCTCTCAGTTTGTGAGCCCCATTTCAGACTCTCTGCTGTCAGGGCAAAGCCTGCTTGGATCCTCTCTCCCATCTCTTTCTGCCCCTCCCTCCTCCTCAAAAATAAACATTAAAAAATTATGCCAGTTTTCAAAAATCTTCCTCTTATTTCTATCATCCTACAATACTAAATTATATAAATTCACTGTGTGCTACACAAAGTCCTATCGTGCTCAAGTTTTTAAAGCGTTCTCTCTTGGGGCTCCTGAGTGGCTCAGTCAGTTGAGCACTGGACTTGATCCAACTCAGGTCATGATCCCATGGTTCGTGAGTTCAAGGCCTGTGTTGGGCTCCTCACTGGCAGTGCAGAGCCTGTTTGGGATTCTCTCCCCTTCTCTCTGCCCCTCCCCGCCTCTCAAAATAAATAAATAAACAAACTAAAAAACAAACAAACGAAAGAGTACTCTCTTGGGCCAGGTTTTCCTTTAGCTATGACTTTCCTAATTTTGTAATTCTGCTATGTTCCTTCCTGACACGGTCCTTCCTAGACAAGAGTTCCAATAAATAAGATATCCATTTATGGGACCCCCTTAACAAACCTCAATTCACTGGATAATGTTGTTGCTCTTAACTATTCTAACCTCATCATAGGTTCTTGGGTATCAAGAATTCAACTGAATACTGTCATTTGGTTAACTAGACAGTGCTTTCATGGAAAAGGTACTATAAATGGAACTCGAGACCACCATTTCAGTCAGTCCTTACCTCTCTGTCCCCGTCATCTGGAAAATAGAAGTAATTTTATCTCTTGCCTACCTGGACTGTTTAAAGAAAAAAATGGGAAAATGGATATAAAATGGCTTTTAAAAGATTCTTGTCAATAGTGCTCTATAAATACAGAAATCAGTAAACCTAAGCTCGAGGTTAACACATAAACAGTCCCCTACTAAACTGCTTACAGACCACCTAGGTGTGCTCTAGCAGCACTGCAAATTGGTTCAAATCCAGTCCTGCTACTCAGTGACTGTCCAGTGTTTAACTTCAGCTTCTTTGCCAAAGTGGAGGAATTATGATGGTCAGTACAGTTCTCTGAGACTCTGAAGCTATCTTTAGAGACTAAAGTTATGAAAAATTCAAAAGTAACAGATGAAATCAGAAGTGGCCAGTCCTAAGGAAGAATATTAAATTAAATAAGGTGAGCAAATGTTAACCTAGAAGATGTAAAAACAAGTTGCCTCCCCAACCCACAACTACATGCACAAGGCACCCCCCCTAAATAAGGACCACACAGAACATTAATGACAAGGGAGTAGTTATTTGAGCAGAGGGCTGGAGGAGGAGGGAGAACCTGCCCCAGGAAGACAAGAAAAGGAACATCCCTGAAATAGAGGCAACAGCCAGTGTAAAGGCTCTGGAGCAGGAAGTCTGTCTTGTTCCTACTTCAGACTGAAGCCCATGTGACTCAAACTTCAAGTTAGGCAGAGGCCAGCTCACTTAGGGCCTCGTGATGGGAAAGCCACTGGGACAGAAAGTAGGAAAAAATGGTTTAACACTGAAAAAAAGTAGCAAATCAAAACTACAAGGAGATATCACATCATCCCTGTCAGAATGGCTAAAGTCAACAACACAGGAAACAACAGGTGTTGGCGAGGATGCCCAGAAAAGGGAACCCTCATGCACTGTTGGTGGGGAGGCAAACTGGTTCAGCTACTCTGGAAAACAGTATGGAGGTTCCTCAAAAAGTTAAAAATAGAAGGGTGTGTGGCTACCTCAGTCAGTAGGCATGCAACTCTTGATCTAGGGGTCCTAAGTTCAAGCCCCATATCAGGTGTAGAGCTTAGTTTAAAAAAAAAAAAAAAATGTTAAAAATAGAACCACCCTGGGTCTCCTAGATGACTCTTAATTTCCACTCAGGTCATGATCCCAAGGTCGTGGGATCAAGCTCAGCATCAGGCTCCATGCTCAGTGCATAAGCTGCTTTCTCTCCTGCCCCTCCCCCCTCACTCAACGGCATGTGTGTGTGCTCTCTCTCAAAAATAAATACATGAATAAATAATAATAAATAAATAAATGAATAAATAAAAATGGAACTATTCTATGATCCAACAATTGCACTACTAGGTATTAACCCAAGAGATACAAAAGTACTAATTCAAGAGGATACATGCACCCCTATGTTTACTGTAGCACTGTCTACAATAGCCTAATAAACAGCCCAAGAGTCCATGGACCTATGGATGGATAAAGAGGACATGGCAGCGACACCTGGGTGGCTCGGTCTTTTTATTGTCCGACTTCAGCTCAGGTTCACGGTTCATGAGTTAAAGCCCCACTTCAGGGGTGGAGCCTGCTTAGAATTCTCTCTCCCTCTCTCTCTGCCCCTCCCCTGCTCATGCTCTCTCTCTTAAACTTTTTTAAAGAAACACTTCCTGGGGTGCCTGGGTGTCTCAGTCGGTTAAGTGTCCAACTCTTGATTTTGACTCAGATCATGATCTTGTGGTTTGTGAGTTTGAGCCCCACATCAGGCTCCACAGTGAAAGTGCAGAGCCTGCTTGGAATTCTCTTTCCCTTTCCCTCTGCCCTTCCTGTTCTCTCTTAAAAAACAAAAACAAAAAAACTTAAAAAGCCTAGCCGGCTCAGTCTGCAAAGCATGGAACTCTTGATCTCAGGGCTCTGAGTTTGAGACCCACCTTGGGCGTAGAGATTACTTTAAAAAACCTTAAAGAGGTGCCTGTGTGGCTCAACCAGTTAAGCGTCCAACTTAATTTCGTCATGATCTCATGATTCTTGAGTTCAAGCCCTGCATTGGGTTCTGCACAGAACATGGAGAGCCTGCTTGGGATTCGCTCTCTCCCTTTCTCTCTCTCTCTGCCCTTCCCCTGTGTATTCTCTCTCTCTCAATAAGTAAACTTTTAAAAAAATAAACATTTAAAATAAAATAGATTCTTAAAGAAACAAAACAAAGAGGGAATAAAAAAGAGGGAGAGAAAGAGGCAAGCCAAGAAACAGACTCTTAACTCTGAGAACAAACTTGATGGTCACCAGAGGGGGAGGAGGGCGGAGGATGGGTGACATACGTGATGGGGATTAAGGAGTGCACTTGTGACGGACACCGGGTGTTGTATGGAAGTGATGAATCACCAAACTGTACACCTGAAATTAGTATTATACTGTATGTTAACTAATGGGAATTTAAATAAAAACTTACAAAAAATCTGAAAAAAGTACTCGAACCATTGTGTCCACTTGGACAATGTAGAGATGGGGACAGTGGTGAAGCCAGTTAGGGGTCACCTGCAATAGTTCAGGCTGTTGATAATGGTGGCTGGGCTAAGATGGCAGCTGAGGAGGGAATGAGAAGTAGCTGGTTGTGAGATCATTTTGAAGTTCTTGATGGCTTGGTTAGTGTTTAAGAGCTCAGCAAAATGTATGAACTTTATCAAGTGGCTTTGGGTCCAAATAGCCACAGTGGCCTTGTTAGCTGGCAGTGTGACTTTACTAGGGCTCACTTCCCTCATATGAGAGACAGGCTTGAAAAAACAGCACTTATCTCAGGGCGCCTGGATGGCTGTCAGATTAAGTGTCCAACTTTTGATTTTGGCTTGGGACATGACCTCATGGTTTGTGAGATCAAGCCCCACACAGGGCTCTGTGCTGATGGCACAGAGAGAGGGAAGACAGACTCCCAAGCAGGCTCTGCAGTGCCAGCACAGAGCACGATGGAGGGCTCAAACTCACAAATCATGAGACCATGACCTGAGCTAAAATGCAGAGTCAGACACTTAACCGACTGAGCCACCCAGGCACCCCAAAATAAGTAAATAAACTTAAAAAATAGCATTTATCTCAAAGGTCTATTCCCAGATATACTGAAATAACCCATGAAAATTTAGCCTAATAAATCTGAACTGTTATCACCATTACTGTAATCATTAACCATTTTCCACAGAGATGATTTTTTAGCCTTCGGACTGGTCTCCCAGCTGCCAGACTCGCTGTCCCCCCCACTCTTCACACTGCTTTTCTCAAATACGATTCCACAGCACTACCTGCTAAAAATCCTCAGTGGCTCGCCATTTGGATAAAATGACTACTGGGTACAGTGTATTTGGTTCTTGATAATCTAACTCCTTTCTGATCTCTATCATTTCAACCCCTCACTTAGTGTTTTGATCCTAAGAGATGTTTACAGTTCCTTCAGTAGGTAATAGGCCTTCTTTCTTTCCTAGGTCTTTCCCCATGTTTTTGACTCTGCCCTAAATGACGTTCTTTGCTGAACTTTTCAGGACTCAACTTGAGTGCAGCTTCCTTAGAGAAGCTTTTCCTCACCATACAATATGATACAGGGTCCTCTCTTAAGGGATTCCATTTGGCCTAGATTATAAATTCAGGAATACAAAAAAACTGCCGCAATCTCAAAGCTTGGCACAGTGTGGGGCCTAAAGGATGGGTGAGGGGAGATGATACCTCAGCCGTCCTAAACAGCTGCTGTTGCCCAGACTGATGCTGGCAGCTCTCGAGCATCTCCCAAAGAAATACAGCAGCCTCCAAGGCCGCAGGGCAGCGACCACTATGGGCAGGGTGCTAACGACTGATCCAGTGACCAAGACTGGACAGAGGGCTGAATATGGCCGCCACACCCTCCCTGCAAAGCCAGGCAAGCCTCAACAACGGATTCTGGAGCTTCATACACATATGAGGGAGAATTCCCAAGGCAATGTCTACACAAACCAGGCACACAGCCTCATCGTCCAAAGATGTTTGAGGAAGACTTAATTAACAACTCTGGGGTGGCCTCTGCTAGAAAAGAGAGAACCATGGGGCTGGAAGACCAGCCGTGGTGAAGGCCCTCCCCAGAGGAAACAACTGTAACTCTCCGTTAGACTGTCTGCCCTGCACTGGGGCCCCTGCGGGCCACTTAGCCCAACTCCTCGATCTTGTTTTGGCACCTCTGCAGCATCCACTACCTAGGTGAGCTCTGACGGCTATGGACCTTCTTCTGAAAATGGTATGTGAGGGTCTGCACACCGCCACAATCTGCAGCCAAAGTTATGGGCCGGGCCAAAGTTCTAGCAAGAAGACTCTAGATTAGGCAAACATTAAACTGGACCTCTTCTTAGTTTTTGAAGGAAGACCTGTTTCCTTCTAGTTCAATATTTTGGCAGGACTTTAAGGGCACCAGAAAGCTGCCACCTTGCCTCGCTCCCAGTGAAGTGCATGCCAGCTCCTTGCCAGGTAGTAAGGAACTGGCTTTTAAAGGAAATTATAAGCCAGAGAGGAGGAAATGAGCACTCAGGATTCCCAATTTCTCCTTTCAGCTGTGGGAATAGGCAAACATGCGGCTGCTCAGCAGGGGCTGATGAACTACGTGGCCTGAAGGCCTTTATGCTCTACTTCAGGACCCTTCACTGCCCTTTGTGCCTCTTAAGAGTCTGGCTAATATGGGGATCATCAGATACTCATTTAGCACTCTCCTTCTGAGCACCTTATTTTTTTTTATATTTTTTTTTATGTTTTATTTATTTCTGAGAGAGAGACAGCGTGAGCAGGGGAGGGTCAGAGAGAGGAGACACAGAATCTGAAGCAGCCTCCAGGATCTGAGCCAGCTGTCAGCACAGAGCCTGACGCGGGGCTTGAACCCACAAACCGTGAGATCATGACCTGAGCCGCAGTCAGACGCTAAGCCAACTGAGCCACCCAGGCGCCCCTTTTTAGCACCTTTAGAAAGGATTCTCCTCATTCCCCCTCAGAGGTAGTCATGAACGCAGTCAACGCCACACCCAAAGACATCAGCAAGACCTCTACATCACCAGCCCACTGGCCCAACACCAAATGCTCTCCCGCTTTCCCAGGAACTAAGCCTGGGTCTGACTGGTACAAACCAGGAGAAACCAAGTGCTCGCAAAATGCCAAATCCAATCCTTCCCCATCGAGGCAGGCACATTCTGAAAGCTCTGCTACTCTCTCTAAAGATACTTCAGCCTTTCCTCCAATTCCTGGGATGAGGTTCCAGGACTTGCATTATGGTGTCTCTTTCAGAACAGAGTAGGAAGTAGCTTCCTGACCAAAAAAACCCAAGCTCCAGGGGCACCTAGGTGGTTCAGTTGGATGAGCGTCTGACTTTGGCTCAGGTCGTGATCTCATGGCTCTTGGGTTCAAGTCCCATGTCGGGCTCTATGCTGACAGCTCAGAGCCTGGAGCCTGCTTCAGATTCTGTGTCTCCCTCTTTCTCTGCCCCTCCCCCAACTCATGCTCTTTCAAAAAAAAAAAAAAAAAGAATGTTTAAAAAAAAAAACTTTAAAAAAATTTTTTTTTTAAAAACCCACGCTCAGAAATTTATAGCAAATACTTTAGACTCTTTCCTGCTTGCCAGGAAGAGACACGACCAGACTGAGGGGCTGAGAGCTGATCCCTCCTTATGTGTGACTAGGAGGCTGATGCCATGTTCTAGGGCATTCATAAAAGCCACTCCTCTTCTCTGGCATTCCTCTTTTTCTTCTACAGTCACTGCAAAGAACAGGGTGCCTTCCCTTTTCATTATCCTTCCTCCTGGTTCTGCTCAAATCTGATTTGCTCCTAAAAATTCAGATGTGGCTTATGAAAGCAGCCCTGATGGAAATAACCCAGTGCTGTAACAGACAGTATATTTAGGAATGCCTATTTCTCCGAATTATAGGTTGAGGCAATGACAAAGCCAAATAATAACATGTATGTGTGCCTTTGTAAGTGATTCTAACGGTTCCGTGCAGATGCCCCTCATCAGCTGGGTTCTGTGAGTCACCTTCTAGCTCCAACTACGTCTGTGAAAAGAATACAGACACAAAACTTGGTTTTCTTTCTCTAAATCTAGCACCATTTCCTTCAAGCCCTGGCTCTCTTCTCGCTCCAACAGGAGGAACTAGCAGGAGAGGACCCCTTCCCACTGCCCAGATCTATTAAAAATGATCCAGTCGAGATCAGTGAATTTGATATTTGAGCAAGGTCGTCTGCTGCAGTTTCCAACTCTCTCCTTTCTAGGAGTCTGCAATTCAATATCCACTTGTCCAGGATGCACAAGAGGGAGATAAACTGTGTCTGACTTCCTATACATGGTAATTCCTGGAAAGCTTTACCTGTGATTCATGATGTCTGATACTCAGTTTCCAGCCTTGCTGAAGGTACAATGCAATGACAAGATACCCTTTCGGGGAGAGGGGTAGTATAGAATCCCTGCTCTAAACAGACTCAGCCAGCAGTTTGCTGGTGTGGTAGCCTTTGGCTCACTAGAGAGGGAAACTAATGAGAAGTACTGTCACTTAAGGTGATATGCATATGTATCAGGTTCCAAGAAATAGGGTTGCTGGCTCTTTCTGGATTTTAAATACCAAAGCAATTTACTGCAGTGTTGCTCACATAAACATCCCTGAAATGAAAACTGTTGTAAATACAGTAGCCCTCAAGCCTTAGGAAGGTCCCCAAGCTTGTCCAGAAAGAAGCCAAGATCTACCTACATGTGGCTTAGGAGAGGAGCATGTCTGTGGGAAGAAAATTAACACACCAGTGAGAAGGAACAAGACATTCTATAAAAGGACGGTGGAGGGACGCCTGGGTAGCTCATTGGTTAAGTGTCCAATTCATGGTTCTTGAGTTCAAGCCCCTCATCAGAATCTGCACTGACAGTGCAGAGCCTACTTAGGATTCTCTCCCGCTCTCCCCCGCCCCTGCCTGCCTGTGCACATGCACACTCATGCACAGTCCCTCAAAGTCAAATGAAGCTTAAATAAAGGATGGAAGTGACGGTTGCACAACACTGGGAATACACCGAATGCCACTGCACTGCACACCTGAAGACAGAATGGCGAGCATGCAACAGGTCCTACCTGCACTCCTTGATCACTTGGTGGATGTCAAACTCAAAGGCCGCCATCAAGATGTTGTCCAGGGGTTCTGGGCTGCTCTCTCCTCCCAAAAACAGGTCAAGGCTGGACTGTGGAAAGGTGGTAACCAACTCAATTCCCAGATGGAAGCAGAGACTCAAGGGGGCAGGTAGGGCTTCTTTGTAGGGAACCCTGGAGAAGGGTGATGGGGTCCTTCATAAAGGGTCACAGTAGGGGGCACTGAGCTAGCTCAGTTGGAAAAGCATGCAACTCTTGACCTCTGGGGTCGTGCTTTGAGCCCCATGTTGGGGATACAGTACTTAAAAAAATAAAGAGGGGCACCTGGATGGCGCAGTCAGTTGAACAGTTGCCTCTTGATTTGGGCTCAGGTCATAATTCCTACTCTCAGGGTACAATCCCAGGATGTTAGAATTGAGCCCCACAATGGACACTGCGTAGGGTGTGGAGCCTGCTTAAGGGTCTCTTTCTCTCTCCCCCTCTGCCCCTACCCTGCTCGTGCATGCACACTGTCTCTCAAATAATTAACTAATTTTTTAAAAAGGGCACCTGGATGGCTCAACCGGAAAAGCACACAACTCTTAATCTTTGGGGTCATGAGTTTGAGCCCCAAGTTGGATGTAGAGATTACTAAAAAAAAAAGATAAACTTAAAAAAAGGGGAGTGCTCAAGGAAAGACCCTATTCTCAAGAGAGGTTCAACTCAGAGAGGCCACACACTGAAAATGACCTGCCCCCATGATTCCTACTCCCTGTTCCCATCCTTTGAAGCTCAGGCTCACCTGGGCATAGAAGTGCAGGTCAATGGGTTTTACTGTGGGATGAGAGTACAGGAGCCGCGTCACTAGGAAATGATACCAGTTATTCAGAAGTTCCTTCTGCTCCAACAAGGCAGCTTCATCTCCCAGCATGATCTAAGGAGAGAGACATTCTCCTATAGGTCCAGGGGCAACTTCTCTGTTAACTCTCTGGATCTCAAGTACAGCATTAGGTCTGAAAGCTCTCTCCTTCCTGGCAGAGATGATGGACAGCCCTGTCAGTCACGCTCCTGCTACTGCTGCACTGGATATCGCAGCCCCAACTTGGACCCCAACCTGGACTTCCTTCCCACAGACCTTGCAGAGAGACTCCAGGTGGGGACTGGAGGCGAACGTGCCATCCTGGAGATGACGCTCACATTCCTCGTGCCAGTGCTGCCATTTTAGCTCCAGCTCTGTCAGCGTCTGGGTGTTTCCAGGCTAAGGGGAAAGACACAGAGAGATGCCATTGCCACAGAAACCCCTTGTGCTTAATGAACGAAGCCGTATATCTCATGGCCCAGCAGAACAGGTCAGCTCCCACTTACACTGAGAACGGGCATTGTCCTCATCAGGTCCCCCAGGATTCGGCACATGCCCGCAGAGGAAGGGCTGACGTCGGCTTCTTTGGAGAGCATCTGCCGGGCCTCGTCCAGCCGGCCCTGGAGCACCAAGATGGTCACCTGGGAGGACACCAAGAACACAAGCACTCGAGGGAGCCCTGGAAGCAGTCTCCTCGATCCACATTTTAACTTCCTACACTGGGGAAACATGATGGTTCCTCTCCTCTGGAGGTAATCTAGCTCATCTAGTCTCATGGTTTTAACCTGGACCATACTTTTCAAACTGCATGTTGTAACCCATCACAATTGCAACCAAGATACTTTTTATACATTTTATTATTGATTTTCTATCTTATATTTTATTTATTTTATTTTTTTTTTTTTTTTTTTTTTTTTTTAATATTTTTTTTTTATTTATTTCTAGGAGAGAGAGAGAGAGAGACAGCGTGAGCAGGGGAGGGTCAGAGAGAGAGGGTGTCATATACTGAAACAGGCTCCAGGTTCTGAGCTGGCAGTCAGCACAGAGCCCGACGCGGGGCTCGAACCCACAAACCGCGAGATCATGACCCAAGCGAAAGTCGGACGCTTAACCGACTAAGCCACCCAGGCGCCCCTATTTATTTTATTTTTTGAGAGGGCACAAGTGAGCAAGGGGCAGAGAAAGAGAGAACAAGAAGCAGGGCTTGAACTCATGAAGTGTGAGATAATGACCTGAGCCAAAGTCAAATGCTTAACTGAGCCACCCAGGCACCCCTGCAACCAACGGTTTAAAACTAAATGATGGGAAGGTGCCTGGATGGCTCAGTTAAGTGTCCAACTCTTGATTTTGACTCAGGTTATGATCTCGTGGTTCATGCAACCGAGCTCTGCGACAGGCTCCAGTCTGACAGTGAAGAGTCTGCTTGGGATTCTCTTTCTCTCCCTTTCTCTCTGCCCCCTCCCCCATCCCTGCTATCTCTCAGAATAAACAAACTTTGAAGAATAAAAATAAATGAAATAAGGGCACCTCGCTGGCTCAGTCGGTAGAGCATGTGACTCTTAATCTTGGGGTCATGAGTTCAAGCCCCACGTTGGACACAGAATTTACTTAATGAATGAATGAATGAAACAGAAAATGGCAGAGTATATCAAATAAAGATTGATTCATAAGTTTCAGTTCAAATAAATAGATGCACACACATACTCAATATAGTCAATCCTGTTTATTCATAGATCCCATATTTCTGAATTTGCCTACTTGTTAACATTTACTTGTAACCCCCAAATCATTACTTGGTGCACTTTCACCATTACTTGTGGATATGTGCAGAGTAGCAAAAAAATTGAGTCACCTGATAAGCACATTCACAGCTAAGGTTGAACAGGTAGCACTCTACCTTCTTGTATCAACTCTCAAACTAAACAAGTATCTTTCCCAAGGTCTATTTAGTACCACTTTTTCTGTGTAATTTTTCAGCCTTGTTTTAAGCTTATTTATTTACTTTGAGAGAGAGAGTGTGGAGAAGGAGGGGGGTAGGGAGAGAGAGAGGGAGGGAGAGAGAATCCCAAGCAGGTTCTGCAGTCCCAGCTCAGAGCCCAATGCAGGGATCAAACTCATGAACCATAAGATCATGACCTGAAGAGAAACCAACAGTCGGATGCTTAACCGACTGAGCCACCCAGGTGCCCCTGTATGTCTGTGCTTTTTCCTGAACCCCTCAGCATAATGCTGAAGTACTGCTGTACAGTGTTTCTAAGTGCTAATGAAGGCCCTTAGGGATAAAATATGTGTCAGATAAGCTTCATCCAGACATGCATTACAAGGCTTTTAGCCATGAGTTCACTGTTAAGGAGTCAATGATACATATTAAAAAATTTTTTTAATATCCATTTATTTTTGAGAGAGAGAGAGAGAGAGAGAGAGAGAGCGCGCACGCATGCACAAGCAAGGGAGGGGCAGAGAGAGAGGGACACACAAAATCTGAAGCAGGCTCCAGGTTCCAAGCTGTCATCACAGAGCCCAATGCGGGGCTCAAACCCATGAACCAGGAGATCATAACCTGAGCCAAAATTGGACGCTCAACTGACTGAGCCACCCAGGCACCCCAGAAATCAATAATACATATTAAATAAGGTATCTTTAAGCAAAAATATGTATAAAACAAGGTTACATATACTGATCAACTGACAAAAATATGATCAGAGGCCAGAAGAACCCTGTATTACAGTAATCTGTGATACAATGTTCCAGGCAACTTTATAGACCCTATCATGAATAATGACAATCTACAATAACATACACACAAGCATATACGTAAAATATACATAGTAACATTCTCCCTTACTAAGTCATGCTGAAAAAAGCCAAGGATATATATGCCAACAAATACTCAATTTCTCTAACCTGGACTTCCTTCTTTGGATTCCAGACTTGCATACCTTATAGCCTAGTCAGTGTCTCCACTTGGATTTCATAGGCATCTTAAACACAGCATGTCTAAAAGTAAACCACCCAGGTGCTTCCAACTTACCAACCTGATCATCCTACATGCTCCTATTTCTTACACACACACACACACACACACACACACACTCTCTCAATCTATTAGCAAACCCTATCAACTGTTATCTGTAAACTGCACTAGAATCTAATCAGTTCTCACAACCGCCTCTGCTCAGCTCCTACCCCTGTCCAAGTCACCACCACCTCTGCCTGGTTTAGTACCATAGCTTCTAGACTGGTCTTTGCTTCTGCCCCTGCTCCATCCTCCGTAAGGCTCTCTGGCTGCATCAGACACAGTGTGCCTTTGCTCAGCTCTCCAATGTCCCCTCGCACCATCCGACTCCAGGGTAAAACAGGAGCTCTTACTGTGTCCATCAACTAGCTTATACACCTTTACGTGCTTTAATCATGACATGACCTTAAACATGATCTTATTATTATCCCAGTTACACAGCAGAAGAAACCAAAGGCTGTTAAGCAACTAATTCAAGACTCCACAGCTAGTTAGAGGCAGAGCTTGGATGCTAACCCAGACAGTTCGGCACCACAGACCATGTTCTTACCAGTCTGCTCTACTGCCTCTCTCAAAGCTCAAGTCCCTATTGACAGTCCAGAGGGCCCTATGACCTGACCCCGTGGCTCTCTGCCCTTACCTCCCCGACTCCCGCCCCTGCCCCCACTGCTTCTCGTCCCACCGTGCCTCCAGGTCAGAGCGTTTGCAGGTCCCACTTGCCTGCAACACTCTTTCCCCACCTTTGGCCCAGCGCCCCTCCTCCCATACCACCTCCTGAGGGTGGCCTTCCTGGATTCCCCTGCTCTCCACACCACTGGGCTTCACTGTGAGGCATGCTACATATTTTACTTGTTTCCGTATTTATTTTCTGTCTCCTCACCCAGGATGTTAAGACTCATAAGGGCAGGAATCTTTGCTCTCTGTGGTCATAGTTGTTTTCCTCAGTGCCTTGCAAACAGGAGCACTTGATAAATATTCAGAGAATGAATCAGAGTCAAAATCTGGGCTCAATACTTTCTGAGCAATGGCTCTCCCCATACTTGCACAGATCTCCCAGCAACAAAAGGCACAGAAATAGCCTCAAAGGCAACAATTCTTTACCTGAATTCCAGATTTTATAAGCTTAATCAAATTTCCATTATTCAGGTGAACTAGCAATCTTCTCCCCAGGCCCTCCCAAATGGGTCACAAGTCAGGAAAAGGTAAATGGAAAAAAGTAGTGCTCTCAGAGGTACAGAATACGTAGATGCATACATATACACGCCCAAAATACCAAGAGACATGTTGACTTCCTTCATGGCCTTTAAAAAATTTTTTAATTTATTTATCTTGAGAAAAAGAGAAAGTACAAGTGGGTGAGGGGCAGAGACAGAGGGAGAGAATTCCAAGCAGGCTCCACACTGTCAGTGCAGAGCCCAATGTGGAGCTTGAACCCATGAACCATGAGATCATGACCTGAGCCAAAGTTGATTGAACGCTTAACCAAATGAGCCACCTGCGCACCCCTCAGACATGCTGACTTCCAAACTGATAATCCAAAATGACTTCAGGATCATCAATCTTTGATGGAGCTATAATTTACACACTATAACATTCACCTATTTATGTAGCAAGTTTACAGAGTTGTGCACCATCGTTACAATCCAGTTTCAGAACATTTCTATCACCTGAAAACCCCTCATGCTCATTTACATTAAGCTCCCACCCCAGCCCCTATCAATCAGTTTTGTATTATTGCATCTTCTCTTCTCTTTCTTAAATTCACAAAGAAACTAAATTTCCCTGCTCACTAGAAAGTCTACAAAGCATTACTTTTCTTACACGACAACTTAGTTCTAAACTCTTCTATGGAGCAGCAAAGAAAAGATCTAAGAGCATCTCCATAATCACAGACCCAAAAGCCAATCCAAGTGTGAGCAGGCTCAGCAGGCAACCTTCAGGCCTGCCTGCGAGCACTGGGAAAAAGACCTGTGAGGTGAAAGTCAGGAAGGCCCGAACTGCATGAGGTCCTTACCAAGTTCCAGAAGCTCTCATGTTTGCTTGGATTCTCACTGCCCAGGACATCTGCCAACAAACTGTCCACCTCACACACATGCAGTCGGACCCAGTCAAGGAGGTGAAGGAGGAGAGGGCCGGCTAGGAGGAAAGACTCTTGTCACACACAAACCTCAGCTTCATCTGCAGCAAATTCCACTTTCCCACAGTACAGACAGAAAGTGTAGGGAAGACAAGAGAACTACATAGGAAGTAGTTTATCCCTCGTAGGCAGACACACATCTGGTACTGAATAAAGGGCTGGGCTGACAAATGGACCTTTAGGAATACTTCCTCTGAGCCAGGCAGCTCCACCTTTCACTGAATCTCTGATAGGGCTTAATCCCACCACCTGCACCATCCCCAAATCTTCACGACTATGCAGTACACCATGGCCATGTAAGGAACGGCCACTTAGGGACTGGTACTGATTAGGTGCTAGGTATGCAACAATGATGGAAACACAGCAGCAGCCCTCAAGACATACTGGAGGAAGTAAACACAGAAACAACTAATTTTAATTTCAAGTTGCTCAGGGCTTTAGCAGAAATAGGAGTAAAAAGCTATGACTGCACAGAGATTATTAACACTCATTTATGGACAACACCAAACATAAACTATCAAGAGAATACAAAAAAAAAAAAAAAAAAGCCTGCAGCACCTCCACAGAGCCCACGCAAGCAAAGATACCATACCAACCACAATTTGGTTCAAAAACATGGAATAATTCAGAATGGACAGTTCACATGTAGGGCTGCACTTGCCCCAACCACCGGTGACAGAATTCCCCAAGTAACTTTGCCCCCTCCTCATGAAAGTTTTCTCCTTTCTTTTACTTTTTTATTTTAAACACATACATTTATTGTTTCACACTTCTGGAGGCCAGAAGTCTGAGATCAAGGAGTGAGCAGAGCTGGCTCCTTCCAAGGCTGGGAGGGAGAGCCCATTCCATGCCTCTCCCCTGGCTTCTCCGAAAACTTTGATAAGCTTGGCATGTCCACAACATAAGTGCTGACCAACCATCATACAATAGTTTAACATGTTTTCTTAGTGTTTTTCAGGGGCCACCAGCCTAACATTTTAGGTTTTCAGGAGGCATTTTCTTTTTGCGGAAGGTAACAAAATGGCAGGCTTCTTTGGGTATTATGTACAGCCTTCTGATGGTTGCGGTGATGAAGAGTGATGAAAAGAGCATTCTACACAACTGAACTCTCATCGTGACATGCAGGAAAAGGCAGGGGGACACTTCTGATGTTGGGAAGGGATGATTCCATGCTCACCTGGGGCTACTTCAATAAAAAGAATCTCACAAAGGTTCCAAATAAGCTCCATTGCTGATAAAATCGAGACCTGAGGAAGAAATGGAAACAAAGTTTTAAATGAAAATATTCCTGATATTTGCTCTTAGAACAAAGGAATGAAGCAGGGCTTGAACCACATGATGGTCATTCATTATTAACTCAACATTTATTGAGTACTCCTATGGAAATCCTACAGGATTTCCCACAGGGAATTCACTGAGAGAATTTTAGGGGATGGTAGGCAGACTAACATTTTTTTTTTTATTTTAATGGTTCTTGTTTTAGTTTAATGAGCATTATAGAAAAATATAATTAGCCCATCATGCTCAGGGTCTTGATGAATATTAGGATTTAGAAAGAGGCTGAGTAAAATGGAGGATGATTTTTAGAAAAATATTTAGTAAATAATATTAAGAATTCTACAGATATACCAAAATCATGAAGGTGATATTCAAGGGACTAAAGTTTAAGGAAGTCTATAAAAAGGCAAACCTAATATAACACCCAAAAATAAATCAGGTCTGGACCCTGCCCTAGAAATATACACTCCCCTTCCCGATCATCTTTTCATACACAAACACAGATGACCTTATTCACAGAGAAAATAAATGCTTTGCTGCACCAATCCCTACTCACTACTGAGTTTGAACACTATCAAGATTCTACCAAAGAAAGAGAATTCTTTCAGCCATTTTCCAGCTCCAACGAAAGTAAACAACTCAATAAAAATGCTAGGTCACGAGCTGAGTCCAATTTATAAAAATAAGCAGTGGTTCCAAAAGCTCAGTTCACTATCTCAGGTGACAAAATGTGGTTAGGATTGATATTTCCCAGAAGAACTGCAAATTCATACAAGTACTTCTCAAACACATCCTTGTGTTCCAATGTGGTATGCCCTGAAGGGGGCACCAGGAAGTTCAAGATGATCCTTACCACCCCCAAGGAGTTGCCTGTCTAGCTGGTAAGAAGAAAGACTTGTGCAAAACAATGCTTGCAAAGCCACCCCAGGTGGGTGCTAAGGATTCAGACAGACATAATGGTGCCAGAATAACAAAGGCAGGAGGCGCCCCTACCTGGCTGCTGAACTGGCGACCACTGGCTGGATCTTTAGCAGCAACTAACAAAACACAAAACATTTTGAAGTGAGCAATCAAACTTTTAGTCTCATAGTCACAGCTTCATATATCAGGTTCTTCAGCTTGTGCCTATTTCCTCTAATGACCACCCATTTTCACTATAAATTTTTAAAAAGTGGCTCATATCTCTTTGTTACAGATCAATGATTTGCAAACCCAATGCCCTCAAGTTACAAGCGATACTTTCAACTGCAACAGAGCAAACAGAGACCATCATGTTATAAAAGACTCTACTCAGCACCCAGGAATCACAAGGCTCTCAAGGTTATGGGGACTTTAAATCGCAAAAGTTAAAGAACTGGGAATGTGATTTTCAAAGATCTTAAATTCTTCAAATTTCTTTAATCTTTCAAAGATCACACCTGTCAACTCAATATATTCTGACTTAAAAAAATGTACTCAAGACAACTGCCAAAAAATTAGATTATACAAGATGGGAAAGTAAGACTTTTGAACTGGAAAATCAAATAAACTTTACCTTGCAGTATTGACTAACATTTCAATTACTATCACATGTACACACACAAAATCCTTACTTGCAGCCTGGTGCATTTCCTCCATACAGGCTCTTATGACTGATCGGTAGTTCTTACTCACTCGGACCAATCTACAAAAAAATGAAATGACATACAATAGGAGTGTGGAGCATCTTGTAGTGACAAAAAGCAAGGAAGTTTGCAACAGAAGAGAAGCGCTTGCTCAAAAACAGGAGCTAACCTGAAGAAGTTCCTAAAGGTCTAAGCTGGAACAATTTGAGCATCAAAATAAGAACATATGAGGTAACCCAGGGAGTAAAATAAACATCCCCAAATCCATACTGATATTATGTATCATCTCATACAGATGAGATCCATGGACACTAAAAATAACGGTTGAAAATTTAAGGAGAAACAGAATTTGCATATAATCTCAAGGTTTCTCCTCCAAATATGTATTAGTTACAAGGGAAAGATGGCAATCTTACAGTGAAGAAACCCAGTAGAAACCACATTAACCAAGTGATGAAGGTCAATAAAACCAGTAATAAAACTTCAACATGATGAACCCCATGATATGATGTACTGAAGATCCATCATACTAGTTCTGTGGTATCCTTACTAAAAATGCATAATCTCAAAAACAATACATAACCTTTGTCTAATCATGAGAAAACATCAGACAAACCCAAATGGAGGGAGAGTCACCAAAATAACTGGTCAATATTTTTTTCAAAAGTGTCCAAGTCATGAAAAAGACTAAGGGAAAAAAATTAAATGCAACCTCAGTCACAGAAGAGAAGAAAAGCACATTAGTGGAAAAATTGATGAAATTCAAATGAAGTCTTTAAGCATATTGCATTGATGTTTAAGTTTCCTGGTTTAAGTGACAATAATAGGGTAACATATGGATATTAACATTAGAAAGCTGGGTGATGGATATGCAGGAATCTATTATTCTGTATCTTTTCTGGAAGTCCAAAATTACTTCAAAATAAAATCTTTAAAGAAGGAAGTGACGAGACACCTGGGTGGCTCATTCAGTTAAGCCTCTGACTCTATTTCAGCTCAGAAAATGATCTCATGGTTCCTGAGATCCAGCCCCATACTGGGCTCTATGCTGACAGCACCAAGCCTGCTTAGGATTCCCTTTCCCTCTCTCTGCCCCTCCTGTGAGCATGCTCTTTCAAAATAAATAAATAAACATTAAAAAAAAGAAAAAAGAAAATGACAAAACATAACAAACTTCCAAAAGAAAATAACTGGTTTAGTTACCAAGATGCAATCCTTAGCAACAAGAACAGTTCTAGAAGAGACCTAAAGACCACCTATTTGCTCCATTTAAAAATGAATAGTAGCATGCTTACTTCAGAAGCACATATACTAAAACTGGAACAATACAGAGAAGTGTAGCATGGCCCTTGGGCAAGGATGACATTCAAATTTGTGAAGTGTTCCATATTTTTTAGGACTGCGTTACATACAGAATTGCTAAATCATGGGCACCTGGGTGGCTCAGCTGGTTAAGCGCCTGATTTCGGCTCAGGCCATGATCTCACGGTTCGTGGGTTCGAGCCCCGCATTGGGCTCTGTGCTGACAGCTAGCTCAGAGCCTGGAGCCTGTTTCAGATTCTGTGTCTCCCCCTCTCTCTCTCTCTCTGACCCTCCCCTGCTCATGCTGTCTCTCTCTTAGCAATAAACAAAACATTAAAAAAAAATTAAAAAAGAATCACTAAATCACATTGCACACCTGAAATTAACATAACACTATGTTGATTATACCAGAATTAAACAAATAAAAAAAAAAAGCAACATTCTGCATATGACCTACAACAGGGTTGCCAGGAGGTAAAGCAATCTGCACATATTCTCTCACCCAATCCTCACTATCTTGGATCCCCTTTCACTGCCAAGATTCAGGTCCAGATAAGTAATTCAGCCAAAAAAATAAGGTGATTGCTAACCCCAACGCACAGAGCAGGAACTCTCATCCCACCATAAGGATGACATTCACTTACTCATTCAGCAAATATTTTAGAGCATGTATTTTATTTTTTTTATGTTTATTTAGTTTGAGAGCGAGCAAGGGCAGAGAGACATAGAGAGAGGGAGAGAGAGAATCCCAAGCAGGCAGGCTCTGGGCTACCAGCACAGAACCCAATACAGGGCTCAATCTCACATACTGATCTCACATACCATGAGATCAAGACCTGAGCCGAAATCAAGAGTCGAACACTTAACTGACTGAGTTATTTATGTTTAAATAAAATAAAAGTAAAAATAAAAAAAGAAATTTTCAGCCCCGCACCCTACCTTTCTAGAGAGGGTAAAGGGGCTAGAAATGGAGTTAATAATTGATCATGTCTACATGAGGAAGCCTCCATAAAATCCCAATACTGTGGAGTTCAGAGAATTTCCAGGTGGGTAAATAAATCCCCATACCAGGAGGGGACACACCCAAACTCTACGGGGACAGAAGTACCAGTACTCTTAACCCTCCCAAACCTATTTATCTCTTCACCCAGCTGTTCATCTGTATCCTTTACCATATCTTTTAATAAATTGGTAAGCCAGAGACACCTGGGTGGCTCAGTTGGTTAAGCCTCCGACTTCGGCTCAGGTCATGATCTCATAGTGTGTGGGTTTGAGCCCCGCGTCAGGCTCTGTGCTGACAGCCAGCTCAGAGCCTGGAGCCTGTTTCAGATTCTCTGTCTCCCTCTCTCTGACCCTCCCCTGCTCACACTGTCTCTCTCTCTCTCTTTCTCAGAAATAAATAAAACATTAAAAAAAATTTTTTAATAAAAACGTTAAACAAAAAAAAAATTTCAAAATAAATAAATAAATTGGTAAGCCTGAGTGTTTCACTGAGTTCTGTGAGCCACTCTAGCAAATTCACTGAACATGAGGAGGTTTGGGAACTTGTAGCCAAGCCAGACAAATGCTTTAAGTAACCTGGGGACCCACTAACTGCAATTGACACGTGAAGTGGGGAAAAGTCTTGTGGGACTAAGCCCTAACCTGTGAAATCTGATCTCCAGGTAGATAGTGTCAGAATTGAGTTAAATTGTATGATACCCAGGGGACCTGATGGGCTCAGTCAGTAGAGTATGTGACTTTTTTTTTGAGAGAGAGAGAGAGCGCGAGCGAGCGAGCATGCATAAATGGGGGAGGGACAGAGACAGATGGAGACAGAATCCCAAGAGTTGGATGCTTAACCAACTGAGCCACCCAGGCACCCTGAGCATGCAATTCTTGATCTTGGGGTCATTTGTTCAAGCCCCGTGCTAGGAATAGAGCTTACTTTAAAAGAAAAAAAAGATACCCAGCTGGTGTCACAGAATTGTCTGGTGCTATACATCTAGCATGAGAAGGGAATATGGGTACCTGGTGGCTCAGTCAGTTAAGTGTCCAACTCTTGGTTTTGGCTCAGGTCATGATCTCACTCACAGTGCACAGCTTGCTTGGAATTTTCTCCCTCTCCTCCTTCTGCTTGGAATTCACTCTATCTCTCTCTCTGTGCCCCTCACCCACTCACACTTTCTCTCTTTCAAAATAAATTTTAAAAATTTGAAATAAACAAACAAGGGGTGCCTGTGTGGCTCAGTCTGTTAAGCATCCAACTCTGGCTCAGATCATGATCTCACAGTTTGTGAGCTTTAGCCATATATAGGGCTCTCTGCTGTCACCAAGAAGCCCACTTCAGATTCTTAGTCTCCCTCTCTTTCTGTTCCTCCCCTGCTTGCACACATTCTCTCTAAAATAAACATTTAAAACAATGAAAACAAAAAACCCCAAGAAGTGAATATGACAGTTGTGCCATATTTGAGACACAAAAGGAGAGAAAAACTTTTTCCCCTCCAGTACAAATGCCAACACTGCCCATGCTCCAACTAATTTATGGACACTGATAAAAAACTAACATGGAGGTTCTCATCCTCCATGGTGCTTAAGACTCACCTGGAGATTTTAGATTTGAGGATCCACCCCAAGAAATTTTGATTTTTATGATCTGAAGTGGGGCCCAGAAATCTGTCACTAACAAGTACCTGCCTGATACTGATGCAGTTATCTTATGAACCATACTTCAAACAACCCTAGTCTATACACAGTATAATAGTTTTCTGGTCTCTTACCAGAAAAATGCCTTGAGAGTTAATTCTATAAAGATACAACAAAACTACTTTTTTAAACTCACTTTTATAATACTATAATTTCAAAATCTTCCATCACTGGGACTCTCTCAATGATTCTCCAGATGCTTATGTAGCCTAAATTTTCTTTTTTGAAGGGTAAATGAAACAGGAACATAAACAGACAAAAAGCTTATCAAGCCAGCAAGTCGATCAACAGCCATTTGCACAGGTACCCACAAGACATTTCCTCTCTAACTACCTCTACTGCCCAGGACAGAAGCCAAAGTAGAACCAAGAGCCCCTTCTTTCTCCACGCACTCCATCTACTATGCAAAAGGACAATGATGCAGTTCATATGGCTTTCACAATTTAGTTGTGGACTGCAGCACCTACCAGCAGCCTACTTACTGAGCTTTTCTGGACTTTCCAGTCAATTCTTCTTCAATTCTCTGGAGGCCCACAAAGATTCCATGGGATTCATTGAAGAGTTTTCTCAAGATTTGAGAGTAAACATCTATATCCTTTCGGATGATATAGATAAAGGGGCAGCCTGGCACAGTCTCTGATTTTTCTGAAACAGGAAAAATTTAACATCGATCACTATTACTCTCATATAACAACTGACTCTAAAATTTTTAAATTGTGGGTCGCCTGGGTGGCTCAGTCAGTTAAGCATCCGACTTCAGCTCAGGTCATGATCTCACAGTTCATGGATTTGAGCCCCGCATTGGGCTCTGTGCTGACAGCTAGCTCAGATCCTGGAACCTGCTTCAGAGTCTGTGTCTCCCTCTCTCTCTCTGGCGCTCCCCTGCTTACACTGTCTCTCTCTCTCTCTCTCTCTCAGAAATAAACAAAAAACATTAAAAATTTTTTTGATTTTTAAATTGAGTTATATAATTACAACAGCTTCAGCTACTTTGCTACTGATTTCATTTTTTAAAAAAGTATGAATTATCAATTATCCACACATTAATTATTTAATATACATATTTTCAGACTCACTGGCTTATTTATTTTATTGTGTTAATGTAACCTCTAGGCCTGGAGTGCCTGGCTCAGTCGGTGGAGTGTGCAAATCTTGATCTTGGGGCTGTGAGTTCGAGCCCCACAATGAGTATGAAGATTACTTAAAAATAAAATGTTTTAAAGAATAAAATAAAGTAAGCTCTAGACCCAACATGGGGTCTGAACTCACAACCTTGATATCAAGAGTCACATACTCTACTGGACTGAGTCAGCCAGATGCCCTCTCACTGACTTATTTTGGAACTACCTTTGCCTCCATCAATTGAAATATACTGAAAGAAAATTAAACTCACTTATATTAGCCTAAATATAACTTGAAAAATACGATAAACCAACAGCCGAAATTTTATATAATCTCAAATTTACGTAAATATTTTTACATCAGTTTGTACTGCCATCACTCCTACAGCAAAGAATCAAAAGTTAACTATTTTACAACAGTAATAAAAAGGCTCTATAATGATAAACTATAAACAACCAACTTGTGGAAATTTTTTTATGCAATAGCTTCTCAAAGCTATGACCTAAGTGAAAGTCGGACGCTTAACCGACTAAGCCACCCAGGCGCCCCTCAAAGGTTGTTTTTTGAGCAACTGTCTCTTTGGCAGCTTCTATAGCTCTGCTAACCTTGAAATCTTTAATACCAAAATATCCCATAAACATTTAGCAACATCAGGGACAATTCTTACCTACAAAATCAAGAAAAACTACATCACTTAAAACTTGCATGAATTGGGGCACCTGGGTGGCTCAGTCGGTTGGGCAGCCAACTTCAGCTCAGGTCATGACCTCATGGTTCGTGGGTTCAAGCCCCGCGTCGGGCTCTGTGCTGACAGCTAGCTCAAAGCCTAGAGCCTGTTTCAGATTCTGTGTCTCCCTCTCTCACTGACCCTCCCCTTCTCATGCTCTCTCTCTCTCAGAAATAAAGAAAAAATGTTAAAAAAAAAAATTTTTTTAATTGCATGAACTGGAGGGTGCCTGGGTGGCTCAGTCAGTTAAGCATCCAACTTCAGCTCAGGTCATGACCTCATGGTTCGTGGGTTCAAGCCCCGCGTCGGGCTCTGTGCTGACAGCTAGCTCAAAGCCTAGAGCCTGTTTCAGATTCTGTGTCTCCCTCTCTCACTGACCCTCCCCTTCTCATGCTCTCTCTCTCTCAGAAATAAAGAAAAAATGTTAAAAAAAAAAATTTTTTTAATTGCATGAACTGGAGGGTGCCTGGGTGGCTCAGTCAGTTAAGCATCCAACTTCAGCTCAGGTCATGATCTCATGACTCATGAGTTTAAGCCCAGAGCCTGAAGCCTGCTTTGGATTCCATGTCTCCCTCTCTCTCTGGCCCTCCCCTGCTCATGCTCTGTCTCTCTCTCAAAAAATAAATAAAAATTTAAAAATTAAAAAAAAATTGCATGAACTGTGCTCACTTCAGCAGCACATATACTAAAGTTGGAACAATACAGAGATTAGCATGACCCATGCACAAGGACGACATGTAAATTCGTGAAGCGTTCCATATTAAAAACAGCAACAACAACAACCAGGGCACCTGGGTGACTCACTCAAAGTTAAACATCTGACTCTTGATCTCAGCTCAGGTCTTGATCTCAGAGTCATGAGTTCAAGCCCTGCACTGAACTCCACATTTAGCATGGAACCTACTTAAAAACATTAATAAAATAGGGTGCCAGGTGGCTCAGTCAGTTAAGTGTCAGACTCTGGCACAGGTTGTGATCTCACAGCCCATGAGTTTGAGCCCCACATTAGGCTCTCTGTCAGCACAGAGCCCACTTCAAATCCTGTCCCCCTCTCTCTCTGCCCCTCCACTTGCACACACGTGCTCTTTCTCAAAATAAATAAATAAATAAACTTAAAAAAATATATAAATAAAATTGGGGTGCCTGGCTGACTTCAGCTCAGGTCACAGTTGGTGAGCTCGAGCCCCGCTCTGGGTTCTGCATTCTCTTTGCATCTCTCTTTCTGCACCTGGTGGGATTCTCTCTCTCTCCCTCTAATTCTTCCCCTCGATCACTTGAACTCCCTCATAAATAAACAGATAAAACTACATGAACTGCACACGTGACTTGCCAAAATTTTAAGACTTTCATTAGCTCCATCTTTCTCTATAATAAAATAAAGCTTCTACATTTGAATAGTCTGTCAAATATCTGCACAAAAATATCTCCAACATTTCCTAAGACTCTTTTGAAAAGAAGAAAGCAAAATCAAATGTTCAAAATTTAGTTTTATCTTCCTACTAGAAGAGTCTGTATCAGAAAGGAAAGATTCAGGGGCGCCTGGGTGGCTCAGTCGGTTAAGTGTCCAACTTCAGCTCAGGTCATGATCTCACGGTTCTTGGGTTTGAGCCCCACATCGGGTCTGTGCTGGCAGCTCAGAGCCTGTAGCCTGTTTCAGATTCTGTGCATCGCTCTCCCTCTGCCCCTCTCCCGCTCATGCTCTGTCTCTGTCTCAAAAATAAATAAACTATAAAAAAGAAAAAAAAAGATCCAGGCCCCTGGGTGGCTCAAATAGTTGAGTGTCAAAATCTTGATTCCAGCTCAGATCACAATCTCATAGTTCGTGGGTTCGAGCCCCACATGGGGCTCTGACTGGTGGTGCAAAGTCTGCTTGAGAGTCTGTCTCCCTCTCTCTCTGCCCGTCCCACCTCATACTCTCTCAAAAAAAAAAAAAAAAAGAAAGAGAAAGAGAGAAAAGATTCATGTGGGGCGCCTGGGTGGCTTAGTCGGTTAAGCGTCCGACTTTTACTTAGGTCATGATCTCACGGTTCGTGGGTTCGGGCCCCGCGTCGGGCTCTGTGCTGACTGCCAGCTCAGAGCCTGGAGCCTGTTTCGGTCTGNATTCAGGGGCGCCTGGGTGGCTCAGTCGGTTAAGCGTCCGACTTTTACTTAGGTCATGATCTCACGGTTCGTGGGTTCGGGCCCCGCGTCGGGCTCTGTGCTGACTGCCAGCTCAGAGCCTGGAGCCTGTTTCGGTCTGTGACTCCCTCTCTCTCTGACCCTCCCCTGCTCACGCTGTCTCTCTCTCTCCTAGAAATAAATTAAAAAAACATTTAAAAAAAAAAAAAGAAAAGATTCATGTCCAAAACATGACATAGCTTAGAGAATAAGGAAGAGCCATTTACTCTCCAGATCCTTTGTGCTTTTTATCAACAGCCTACAGAATTCAATCAAGTTCACAATAATAAAAGGTAAGGACTTCAAAGTCTTCATAAATCTGCAGTTTCACAATAAGGGGGCTGCTATAAAGGGAATTTAGTCATTCTGGACAAGAAGGGGGAAAAAACTTGACTTTTTAAATACACAGGAAACATTTCAGGGTGCATGGCTGGCTTAGTGGGTAGAACATGCAACTTCTGATCTTGGGACTCTGAGTTCAATCCCCACGTACGTTGTACAGACTACTCAAATATATTTAAAAAAATAATAATAAATAAAGGAAACCATTCTTTAACACCTGGAAGATTACTGTTCATTTTTTTTCCTGGACTCAACATCTGCCAAATCTCATAAATTAATGAAAATCTTAAATACCAAAGTTTCAAAAGTGAAAATGGTACAAAATAAGTTAAACTGTTTCTTGCCTTAGTTAGTCAAATCTGAAAGAAGAAAACAACCAAATGTGCCAAGATAGATACTCTGGGAGAAAAAAAAAAAAAAAAGAAAACCTACCTTTTTTGTTGAAGGAGGTTTCACACACCAGCATCTCTCCTGGACCCCATTCAAAACACATTTGCTTCTTCTTGGAATTTACTCCTGGAATCAACTAGTAAAAAAAGATAAAACAAAGAAACTTATTTTTACTAAAGGCTTTGCTTTCAACTGATTTGCAATATAACCGTAGAAATCACTGGTCATGAAAGTTAAGTGCTACTCTATGTACACAGCTGAGTGTGGTTGAGATCAGCCCAATCTGTTAAACCCTGAATAAGCAAGTGACCTTGCCGGGCACCTCAACCCAGCCTGCCACTTCACAATCAATTATTGTACTGTAATTTAGTGATCCATAGTTCAGAATAAGAGAATTAAAAAAAAAAAAATACAAAAGAGGGGCGCCTCGGTGGCTCAGTTGGTTAAGCGGCCAACTTCGGCTCAGGTCATGATCTCACAGTTCGTGAGTTCGAGCCCCGCATCGGGCTCTGTGCTGACAGCTAGCTCAGAGCCTGGAGCCTGTTTCAGGTTCTGTGTCTCCCTCTCTCTCTGACCCTCCCCTGCTCACGCTGTCTCACGCTGGCTCTCTCTCTCTGAAATAAATAAAACATTAAAAAATTTAAAAAAAAAAAACAAACAAAAGAAACTGAACTGTTACTCACTAAACGAAGCCCTCCAAACACATGGTTTCTGTGCCATCTCTTTGAGGACGCTCAGTTTTTCCTCTCTCAGTCCAATCCCTTTGAGCCTCAGCTTTATACATCCAACTACCTAATCCACACCTGTATGGGTTACCTAACACCTAACCTCCAGAGCCTCCATAACATAAGAATCAATAAAGGACTCTTGATGCTCATCTCCAATTCTTCCCCCACTGGGGCAAAGCCTTCCCCAACTGTTAAAAGACTAACCTGTGATTCTTCTCTTTCCCTTACCACCTTTGTCCAATCTATCAGTAAATCCTGTTCTGCTCTTATATAAGCCTGAATCCAACCACTTACCATGTCTACCAGTCTAATCCAAGCCACCATCAACTGTTATTTGACTGCAACAGCATTTCTCAGTGCCTGAAATTATTCTCATACATGGTTATTATCGCTCCCTGTAAATAGATAAAAGCTCACAAGGGCAAAGGATTCTGGGATTCTCATACACTGCCTAGAAGAGACCCTGGCACAAAGTTGGCACTCTATAAATATTTTTGGCGGACAATAAATTTGGCTGGTATCAAGACAAATGCACTCAGTTCTTAGGAAGAGCTAATGCAGTCATTCAACAATTAAGCAATGTTTAATAAGCCTTTTTCTATACTGGGCTCTAGGAATACAATGTGTAATACAGTTTCTGTCCTCCAAATGCTAGCAGTCTACTGAGGAAGTCCAATAAACAGGCAGTTAAAAAAAAAAAAAGTGGAGAAATGCCAAACCATAGATAAACACAAAAAAGGATGTTTTAGTAGACTCTTAATGGATGAGTGGGCAAAGCAAGGGGGAAACATTACACACAGTGCTGCTGAGGCAAATAGGTACCCATATGCATAAAATGAACCTAACGTCACAGACAAAATAAAAGTTAGATACAAATGTAAAGCAAAATCTGTAAAACTTGAAAAGTATAGTAGAAAACCTTTTTGATCTTAAAGTAAGCAAAGAGAGGACACAAAAAGCACAAAATATAGAACAATTTATAAATTGGGGCTTCATCAAAATTAAACTTTTGCTCTTCAAAAGATAGTGTTAAGAAAATGAAAAGGCAAACCACAGACTGGGAGAAAATATCTGCCAAACACATATTGGATATCTAGACTACATAAAGAACTCTTGCAATTCATTAATAAAAAATAACCCAATAACAAAATGGGCAAAAAATTTTAACTGCCACTTCACCAAAGATATACAAATGACACATGTATAAGCATATAAAAAGATGCTCAATATCTGTCATCATCAGGGAAATACAAATCAAATGATAATGAGCTACCACTCATTGCTACCAGAATGGCAATGGCTAAAATTTTAAAAGATTGACCACACAGGGGCACCTGGCTGCTCAATTAAACATGTGACTTTGGCTGAGGTCACCATCTCAGGGTTTATGAGTTTGAGTTCCACGTCCTCAGGCTCTGTGCTGACAGCTCAGAGCCTGGAGCCTGTTTCGGATTCTTTGTCTCCTTCTCTCTCTGCCCCTCCCCCACCCATGCTCTGCCCCTTCCTCAAAAATTAGTATTTAATTAAAAAATAATAAGTATTTAATGAATGAATGAATGAATGAATAAAAAGACTGACCACACAGTTGATGAGGATGTGGAACAACTGGAACTGTCACATGTTGCTGACGCAAAAATGGCATTTGAAGAAATGACAGTTTATTTCAGCTAAATACAAATATATTCTATAACCCAGCAATTCTACTTCTAGATATTTACTTTAGAAGATAAGATAAAGGGAAACAAAAGCCAAAACTTACATTTCTTAAGTATCTTTGAAGCAAAAAGATAATACCACTGGTCTAGAAAAGCAACTAAAAAGATTATTCTAGGCTCTACTTTGAATCTATACATAAACATCTTTAAATCTGCTGATTACTAACTGGCCTTCACGTGCCTTAATGATAAAAGCAAACAGGGCACCTGGGTGGCTGAGTCTGTTAAGCATCTAACTTTTGATTTTGGCTCAGGTCATGATCCTGGGGTCATGAGATGGAGCCCCGCGTTGGATTCCACACTGAGTGTGGAACCTACCTGAGATTCTTTTTCTCTCTCCCTCTCTGCCCCTCTCCCCTGCTTGCTCGCTCTCTAAAATAACTGAAAAGAGGCGCCTCGGCGGCTCAATCAGTTAAGCATCTGATTCCAGGTCAGGTCAAGATCTCATGGTTCCTGAGTACAAACCCTGCATCAGGCTTTCTGCTATCAGTGCAGAACCTCTGCCCGCCTTTTTCTCTCTGCCTCATCCCCGCTCACACTAGCCACTATGTCCCTAAAAATAAACTTTTTTTTTTTTTTTAAAAGGTTGAAACATAGGTGCCTGGGCATCTCAGTCGGTTAAGCTTCCGACTTCGGCTCAGGTCGTGATCTCACAGTTCATGACTTCAAGCCCCACATCAGGCTCTCTGCTGTCAGCATAGAGCCCACTTCGGATTCTCTGTCCCCATCTTTCTCTGCTCCTCCCCTACTTGTGCTCTGTCTCTCTCAAAATAAATTTTAAAAACTTAAAAAAATAATAAGTTGAGGGGCACCTGGGTGGCTCAGTCGGTTAAGCTTCCAACTTTGGCTCAGGTCATGATCTCACGGTTCATGGGTTCGAGCCCTGCGTCCGGCTCTGTGCTGACAGCCAGCTCAGAGCCTGCAGCCTGTTTTGGATTCTGTGTCTCCCTCTCTCTGACCCTCCCCTGCTCACGTTGTCTCTTCCTCTCTCTCAGAGATAAAACATTAAAAAAAATTTTAAGTTGAAAGGAAGAAAGAAAAAGTTACAGTGGGGGAGAGAAAAAAAAAGTTCCAGTGAGCTGATATGCTAATTTTTCTTCCCAGGGACAACGACAAAGTCCTCAAAAAATATAAAATGTTTCAAGTACCTTATATAGATTATAAAACTTTAATACTCTACAGTAAGCTTTTTGGAGTAACCACCCCCATTAACTGCTATTTAAGATCTCGCGTCTCATTTTGTCCAGTTAGCTTTGAAACGACCCCCATCTTTAATTTTTGGTTTTGTCGTACACTGCTTTCCAATCTGATAGCTTTAGCTCAAAACTGTAGGCATTTCGGCTTTCTAAAAAGCAAAAATACAAGATCAGGCAACCTGCAGTTCAGTGAAGTTTATAGCTTACCAACTTACCTCTTAGCTAAGAGGTGCAGAACAAGCCAATAATAGACAAAAATATTTTACCTAGTCAGGGAGGCAAGGGAAGGCTTTCCTGAGAAAGACTGCAAGTTCCTGCATTTGAAAAGCGAGGAGATAAACCTGAGAAAAAGAGAGTATCCCAGGCAGGGGGAACGGTAGGTGTCTATCTAAAACCCATGAATTTCTTTACGAACATCATAGATCATTCACATTCCACATACACTCTCTTGAAACTCCAGACCGAAGTGGAAGCAAACAGCAATAAAAACAAGAAGTCTCCGGGGAGGTTATGTACTTTTAGAAGGCCTCGGGCCAGTACGGCACAAGAAGCAGAAGCCAAGCTCACGGTGTTGCGATGTGACGCTTAGTTCAGCGGACGCAAAAAGCCCCAATTTCTCTACTTGGTCCAAGCCCGCCCACTAGAGCATTAGCCTAAGAGGAAAAGCAAGGCAAAAATGGAATGGAAAGGTGAGGAAGTCAAGAGAAGAGGAGGGATGGAGTGATGCCTCAGAGCCAGGCATTTCTAAGTACATAAAAGAACAGAAACCTAGCGAACGCCAGGACCCAAACACAAGCACCTCGCTAATGGGACCTCCGAATTGTGGCAACTGAGCTGGGGGAAGGGGAAAGGAGCCTCGAGGGAGACAGACAAGCCTGTAGTGACGAAGTAGACACAGTCCTCGTACAGAGAAGGCAACACTTTTGCGGGCGCCCTTACAGTGACCGTCGGCTCGCCATCGAGTTCCTCCATTGCGCCCCACTTCAGCCACCGAGAATTTCCACCGCCGCCAAAGCTCCCGGCTCAGGCCTCCCGCTCACAGCCGGCTACGAGAGAGGACCCCTCCCGAGCGCCTCCTGCGCTGCCTGCAGGCTCAAACCCCCAACCCTACAGGGGCCTCTCCTCTCCGCCACGATCCTCCTTCCGCGACATTCTAAACGTATTCTTCCTTCCTTGCCGGCGACAACGCGTCAGGGAAAACAGCGCAAGGGTAGCCTGTGCTCACAGTAACCTTTCCAGCCAGGTCAGGCGCCGCCGCGGACAGCCCCGCGCCGCGCAGGGAAAAGGCCCCGGAGACGGCGGGAGCTGCGGCAGTGCGGCTGCGCGTGCGCGGGTTGGGGCGCGTGCGGGGCCAGGCCTGGGAGCGAGCGAATCCTTGGTGTCTCCAGGCTCTGGCCGTTCTGTCCCTTGTTGGTCTGCAAGTCGCAACTGCTTAGCTGAATGGTGTCCAGGCCTTGCCCAAGCCCCATCGGGCCACTGGGCTGTGTACGAAGGCGGTCGCCGCCACTCCCACCCCGAAACGCTCAAAAGGCACGCGGACAGAATTGTTGCGGCTGAAACCTGTGAAATCGAGACAGCTGGGCTTGCTTAGTTAAATACAAATACTGGTTTATCATCTCACCAAAGGAAAGCGGAAAAGGGCACTCAAATCAGGGAATCCCAGAACTTGTTATGGAAAGCTCAGAAGTGCTCCAATAACTCACAGGAGTCATTTATTGTAAATGCCGTCTTTGCAAATACGTATAGGTACAAGGAAGAAAATAAGTATGGTTCTAAAGTTCCAAATAAGAAACTTTGAGCGAATTAAAGATAATTTGAAAATTAAATAAATTATCTTTAATTTTAATTTAATAAAATTAAATTAAAATTAAAGATAAGTCTTGGAAAATTCTGCCAGGAAATGTAGTAGCTGCTTTTATTTAGAAAAGAAATTGGATCTGAAAACAAGACAATAATTTCAAAATGCTCCCTTCCCTGAGGTTCTGCTGAACGGCCTGTTTGAATTGAATTGGTAGAAAAAGATGACTTGGAGTGCTAAGGAAAATCCTATCGCCCCAGTAGTTTGTTCTTTTGAGATAACAGACTGTTAGGCAAGGAAGAAAAATATTGCAGCTATCAAAATTTCATCCAAATCCTTGTCTCTGAAGACAGCCATCCATAGGATGAAATTTAATGTAGTTTTGCAAAAAATTCCACACTGTTCTACCAACTATGTCTTCTACCTGTTCTGAATGTTTCAGTTTCACTCATCTGTTTCTTTTCTTTTTTTTTTATTATTAACTGTTATTTTAATTTGCATCCAAGTTAGCATATAGTGCAATAATGATTTCAGGAGTAAAATCTAGTCATTCATCCCCTACGTATAACCCCCAGTGCTAATCCCCACTGGGCCCTCCTTATTGTCCCTTGCCCATTTAGCCCATCCCCCCCCCCACAACCCTTCTGGCAACCCTCAGTTTGTTCTCTATATTTAAGAGTCTCTTCTGTTTTGCCCCCTCCTTGTTTTTATATTATGTTTACTTCCCTCCCGTCTGTTCATCGGTTTTGTATCTTAAATTCCACACGAGTGAAGTCATGTGACATTTGTCTTTCTCTGACTAATTTCGCTTAGCATAATATACTCTAGTTCCATCCACATTATTGCAAATGGCAAGATTTCATTCTTTTTGATTGTCAGGTAGTCCTCCGTTGTGTAAATATATATATATATATATGTGCATATATATATATTTGGGCTCTTTCCATACTTCGGCTCTTGTTGATAGTGCTGCTATAAATATTGGGGTCCATGTTCCCTTTGAATCAGGACTCCTGTATCCTTTGGATAAATACCCAGTAGTGCAATTGCTGGGTCATAGGGTGGTTCTATTTTTAATTTTTTGAGGAACCTCCGTACCGTTTTCCAGAGTGGCTGTACCAGTTCGCATTCCCACAAGCAGTGCAAAAGAGTTCCTCTTTCTCCGAATCCTCACCAACATCTGTTGTTGCCTGAGTTGTTAATTTTAGCCATTCTGACTGGTGTGAAGCAGTAATGATATGAGTGTTTTTGTAACACCAGTGGTGTGGCTATGAAATATGAGGAATGCATTCATGTCCATTTTCCAGGGAGTAAAAAGAAGCCATTGGTAGTTTCTGAAAGTTAAATAAACATTCGGGGGCGCTTGGCTGGCTCAGTCAGTAGAGCATGCGACTCAATTACATCAGATGTAGAGATTACTTAGAAATAAAATCTTTGGGGGCACCTGGGTGCCTCAGTCAGTTAAGCATTGGACTTTGGCTTAGGTCATGATCTTGCAGCTCTTGGGTTTGAGCCCCGCATCCGGCTCTGTGCTGACAGCTCAGAGCCCGGAGCTTGCTTTGGATTCTGTGTCTCTCTCTCTCTGCCCCTCCTCCACTTATGCTCAGTGTCTCTCAAAAATAAATAAACATTGGGGCGCCTGGGTGGCTTAGTCAGTTAAGCGTCCGACTTTCGACTTTAGCTTAGGTCATGATCTCGCGGTTCGTGGGTTCGAGCCCCGCGTCGGGCTCTGTGCTGACTGCCAGCTCAGAGCCTGGAGCCTGTTTCAGTCTGTGACTCCCTCTCTCTCTGACCCTCCCCTGTTCACGCTGTCTCTCTCTCTCTCTCTCCTAGAAATAAATAAAACATTTTTAAAAAATTTTTTAAAAATAAACATCTTTTAAAAATAAATTAATGAAATCTTTTAGAGATGCCTGGGTGGCTCAATTGGTTAAAGACTGAACTCTTGATTTGGGCTCAGATCACAATCTCATGGTTGTGAGACCAAGCCCCATTGGGCTCCACACTGGGCATGGAGCCTGCTTGGGATTGGGATTCTCTCTCTCTCTCTCTCTCTCTCTCTCTCCCCCCCCTCCCTCCCCCCTCTTCATCTCCATCTCCCTCTCCCTCTTCTCCCTCTTCTTCTGACCCTCTCCCACTCTCATGCATGCACATACGCATGCTCTCCCTCTCTCTAAAAAAATAATAATAATAAAATATTGTTTAATGTTTATTTATTTATTTTGACAGAAAGAGAGAGAGAGAGAACGCATGTGTGGAACAGGGGTAGAGAGAGAGGAAGAGAGAGAATCAAATCCCAATCAGGCTCTCCACTGTCAGCACAGAGCTTGACTCAGGGCTCAGTCCCATGAACTGTGAGATCATGACCTGAGCCACTTAACCAAATGAACAACCCAGGTGCTCCTAAAATAAAATCTTTTCAAAAATTTAAAATGTGCGTGCCTGGCTGGCTCAGTCATTGGAGCATGTGACTCTTTATCTCAGGGTTGTGAGTTTGAGCCCCATGTTGGGTTGTAGAAATTAATTAAAAGTCTTGGGGCATCTGGGTGGCTCAGTTTAGCGTCCAACTTTGGATTTCAACTCAACTCATGATCTCATGGTTTGTGAGTTCAATAGCTGTATCAGTACAGAGCCTGCTTGGTATTCTCTTTCTCTCTCTCTCTGCCCCCCACCCCCACCCCGCTTGCTCTCTCTCACTCTCTCTCTCACAAAATAAATAAATAAACTTTAAAAAAAAAACAACTTTAACAACTTCAGCTCAGGTCATGATTTCACAGTTCATGGGTTCAAGCCCTGCATCGGGCTCTCTGCTATCAGCACAGAGCCCATTTTGGATCCTCTGTCCCCCCATCTCTCTGTCTCCCTGTCTCTCTCTCAAAAATGAATAAACATTTAAAAAATTGTAAGTTTAAGGGGTGCCTGGGTGGCTTAGTCGGTTAAGCGTCCGACTTTCACTTAGGTCATGATCTCACGGTTTGTGGGTTCGAGCCCCGCGTCGGGCTCTGTGCTGACTGCCAGCTCAGAGCCTGGAGCCTGTTTCAGTCTGTGACTCCTTCTCTCTCTGACCCTCCCCTGCTCACGCTGTCTCTCTCTCCTAGAAATAAATAAAAAATATTTAAAAAAATTGTAATGTTTAAAAGTAAACATTCAGTAGCAGATCAGTTTTTAAATAAAGCCACATTTAGTAAAACAATGATAGAAGTCATGCCTAATTTCTTTCTTTTTTAAAATTTTTAAAAAATGTTTTTAAGTAGCTTTCTTTTTTTATTTTTTAATGTTTTTATTCATTTTTTAGAGACAGAGAAAAACAGAACACTAGCGGGGTAAGGGGAGAGAGAGAGAGACACAGAATCCCAAGCAGGCTCCAGGCTCTGACCTGGCAGCACAGAGCCTGACACAGGGCTTAAATCCATGAATCGTGAGATCACGACCTGAGCCGAAGTTGGACACTTCACTAACTGAGCTACCCAGGTGCCCCTAAAGTGTTTAATTTTGAAAGAGAAACAGAACACAAGCAAGGGAGGTGCAGAGAGAGAGGGAAATACAGAATCCAAAGCAGGTTCCAGGCTCTGGGCTGTCAGCTCAGAGCCCGATGTGGGGCTCAAACCCACAAACTACAAGACCATAACCTGAGCCAAGTTGGACCCTCAACCAACTGAACCGCCAAGGCACTCCCATTTTATTTTTAATTTTTAAAAAAATTTTAATATTATTTATTTATCTATTTATTATGTATTTATTTCGGAGAGAGAGAGACAGCGTGAGCAGGAGAAGGTCAGAGAGAGAGGGAGATACAGAATCTGAAACAGGCTCCAGGCTCTGAGCTGGCTGTCAGCACAGAGCCCGACGTGAGGCTCGAATTTTTGAGAGAGAGAGAGAGAACAAGCAATGGCAGTTCAGAGAGGGAAACACAGGATCCAAAGCAGGCTCCAGGCTCTGAGCTGTCAAAACAGGGTCCAACACAGATTCCTAATTTCTTTCAGAGAAAATTATTCTGGGGAACAGGATGAGGAGAAGGAAAAAAAATAACAGGATGAAAGATCAAAAAAGTAACAACCCTTTCACAAGGAGACCTGAGGGGGAAAAAAAATAATTTGAATGACGAAAGACCTTGGAGAATCTTAGTACTATGGTCTCTTGATATTTTAAGACTGTAACTTGAAGGGGCACCTGGCTGACTCAGTCAGTAGAGCATGCAACTCTTGATCTTTGGGTTGTAACTTCAAGCCCATGTTAGGTGTAGAGATTACTTAAAAAAAAAAAATCTTAAAAAGAAAGGCTGCCGTTTGAAGATAATAGAAGTGAAATTGTCTGACCTAGAGCTAGATAATACTGGGAAAAGGTATTGGAAACATTTTTTAGTCTAAGTGCACACCAGCAACTTTATGCAATCATTCACATACTTCACTTTTTTTAATGTTTATTTCTTTATTTTGGGTGGGGAGGGACAGAGAGGGAAGGAGAGAGAGAATCCCAAGCAGGCTCCACAGTGTTAGCGCATAGAGTGGGGCTTGATTTCACAAACCCTGAGATCATGACCTGAGCCAAAATAACAGTTAGACATTTGACCGACTGTGCCACCCAAGTGCCTCTACTTCTTTTTTTTTTCCTAAGAAAACTACAACTAGGGGCGCCTGGGTGGCTTAGTCGGTTAAGCGTCCAACTTTCGCTTAGGTCATGATCTCGCGGTTCATGGGTTCGAGCCCCGCGTCGGGCTCTGTGCTGACTGCCAGCTCAGAGCCTGGAGCCTGTTTCAGAGTCTGTGTCTCCCTCTCTCTCTGACCCTCCCCTGCTCACGCTGTCTCTCTCTCTCTCTCTCTCTCTCTCCTAGAAATAAATAAAAATTAAAAGAAAGAAAGAAAGAAAGAAAGAAAGAAAGAAAGAAAGAAAGAAAGAAAGAAAGAAAACTACAACTAACGGAACTATTATTCTATGTATGGACTTTTTTCTTCCTTCTAATCCTTATCAATATACTTCTAAGAATGAGGTTTCGGGGCGCCTGGGTGGCTTAGTCGGTTAAGCGTCCGACTTTCGCTTAGGTCATGATCTCGCGGTTCGTGGGTTCGGGCCCCGCGTCGGGCTCTGTGCTGACTGCCAGCTCAGAGCCTGGAGCCTGTTTCAGTCTGTGACTCCCTCTCTGTCTGACCCTCCCCTGCTCACGCTGTCTCTCTCTCTCTCTCCTAGAAATAAATAAAACATTTAAAAAAAAAAATCTTCAAATCATTAAAAAAAAAAAAAAAAAAGAATGAGGTTTCAATTATATAGTTTATGTAACCTCCTTTTCTTATATATAATCCTAAAAGAATATTTTTAGAAAAACAAATGAAGTAATCAGCATGCAAATCTTTTTGTCTTCTTTGCTCTCCACAGGCTCCTCCTCTCCCTATATGGGGGTCGGTTGAATTCCTGTATCTATTCTGAAGAGTCTTGAAATATACAAGAGACCCTTCAACCTGAGGTATATCAGAACCCGAGAAAGACAGAATAAAATATTTCTGGAATCAGGGGTGCCTTGGTGGCTCAGTCTGGTAAGTGTCTGACTCTTGATTTTGACTAGGGTCATGATCTCATGATCATGACATTGAGCCCCGCAATGGGCTCCACGCTGAGTATGGAGCCTACTTAAGATTTTCTTTCTCTCTCTGTCTCTCTCTCTCTCTGCTTCTCCCCCATGCCCCCCATCTCAAAATAAATACATAAATAAATAAAAATATTTCTGGAATTAAATAAAAACCTCTTAAAACAAAACATGCATATTGCACAAAAATCACTTTCAGTCACTCCAAAGCCAAACCAAGAATCATTCTCAGATCAAGCCAGAAGAATGTGCTAGAGATATGACCTATGTAAAGTACTAAGCGGAGACATATAATGCTTCCTAGCCTGCAGAGAAAGAAATCCATAATCATTTCAAGAGACATAACGATTTTGGAAAACGAGGTAGAAATCTATTATCAAGAGACATACCAATATTTATGTGCTTTGACCCTGTAAGTCCTCTGTTGAAAATCCATTTCAAGGAATTTCAAAACAAAAAAGGTATATGAATTTTGGTGTGTGCTATACATAATGCAAAAACAAACATTTCACAAGCCCCACGCTATTGACGTTTTGGACCACAAAATCGATCTTGTGAGAGCTTTCCTATGCATGGCTGGATGTTTAACAGAATCCCCGGCTTCTACCCACTAGATGCCAATAACACCCCTCAACAATTGTGACAACAGGAAATGTCTCTAGATATTATATTCCCAATGTCCCCTAGGGAACAAAATCACCTCTGTTAAGGGTTGCTGGTATAGAGGTGCCTGGCTGGCCCCATAGGAAGAGTGTGTGACTCTTGATCTTGTGGTCGTGAGTTTGAGCCCCACGTTGGGAGTAGATATTACTTAAATAAATAAAACTTTAAAAACAAACAATTACTGATATAGATGTTCATACATAGAGGAACAGCTAAGTAAATATAATAGCAATGGGATTATTCAGCTATTTCAAAGAATTACGAAGAACACGAGGGGCCCCTGGATGGTTCAGTTGGTTGAGCGTCTGACTTCAGCTCAGGTCATGATCTCATGGTTTGTGAGTTCGAGCTCCACATCTGGTTCTGTGCTGATAGCTCAGAGCCTGGAGCCTGCTTCAGATTCTGGGTCTCTCTCTCTCTCTCTGACCTTCCCCTTCTCATGTTGTCTCTCTCTCTCAGAAATAAATAAAAAAAAAACATTAAAAAAAAAAAGAAGAACATGGAAAAGTCAAGAAGTTTTAAACTGTTCACCTTTTTTGTACCCATAATTGTAATTCCAGGAAATAATCAAGAAGGACATTTTGATTAATGACCCCTCAAAATGAAGTGATTTAAATGTCTCACAGTACAAAAAGTCTTATACAATCATTAAAATTGTAGCAAAAAAATTTTAAACTGAAACTCAGTAAAATTTTGTAAAAAATTAAAACTACTGATATTTACATAGAAAGAAAAAAAAAGTCTAGCAGAGAGAGGTGCCTGGCTGGCTCAGTCAGTGGAACACATGATTCTTGATCTCAGGGTCATGAGTTTGAGCCCCATGTTGGATATAGAGATTATTTCAAAATAAAATCTTGGGGCCCCTGGGTGGTTCATTCATTTAAGCAGTTGACTCTTGATTTTAGCTCAGGTCATGATCTCATAGTTTGTGGGATTGAGCCCTGTCTTAGGCTCCACAATGACAGTGCAGACCCTGCTTGGGATTCTGTCTCCTTCTCTCTCTGCCCCTCCCCTGCTTGCTCTCTCTCTTTCTCTTTCTCTCTCTCTCAAAATAAGCAAACATCTAAAAAATAAAAATAGGGCCACCTGGCTGGCTCAGTCAGTTAAGCATCTGACTTTGGCTCAGGTCATGATCTTACAGTTTGTGAGTTTGAGCCCCACATCAGTCTCTGTGCTGATAGCTTGGAGCCTGGAGCCTGCTTTGAATTCTGTGTCTTCCTCTCTCTCTGCCCTCCCCCATTCAGGCTCTGTTTCTCTCAAAAATAAACATTAAAAAATAATTTAAAATAAAATTAAAAATAAAGATAAAATCTTAAGGGGCATCTGGGTGGCTCAGTTGGTTGAGCATCTGACTCTTGATTTCAGTTCAGGTCATGATCTCATGGATTTGTGAGTTTGAGACCTGTAATCTCCATTGACAGTGCAGAGCCTGCTTGGAATTCTGTCTCTCCCTCTGTCTCTGCCCCTTCCATGCTCATTCTTTCTCTCTCTCTCTCTCTCTCCCTCTCTCTCTCCCTCCCTCTCTCTCTGTGTGTGTTTCTATCTCAAAATAGATAAACTTAAAAAATAAAAAATGTTTCAAATACATACATATGCATACATATACTGATACATACATATATATTCAATACACAGATAAAGCTGTATTTGTGAAAACACCTGCTTTTTAAAAAATTATTGTCATTATCTTTTCACTCTTTTTTATTATTTTTAAATTTTTTTATGTTTATTTATTTTTGAGACACAGAGAGACAGAGTATGAGCAGGGCAGGGGCAGAGAGAGAGGGAGATACAGAATCCAAAGCAGGCTACAGGCTCTGAGCTGTCAGCACAGAGCCCGGCCTGGGGCTGGAACCCACAAACCACGAGATCATGACCTGAGCCAAAGTTGGACGCTTAACCAACTGAGCCACCCAGGCGCCCTGAAAACACCTGCTTTCTAGCCCTAGTAATGTATATCTGGCCATGTAAGACTTCAAGCTGAGAAATAAAATTACAAACGTGACAAATTTAATACTGGAGGAGTGAAAGTTGCTCTAGCCCTGTGGCTCTCAAACTTCAGCGAACTTCAGAATTATCCAGAGTGCTTGTCCAACCACTGACTCCTTGGCTCTATCTCCAGAGCTTCTACTTCAGTAGGTCTAGGGTGGGGCCTGGGTGTCTGCCCTTGTACCAAATTCACTAGTGAAGGTGATTTTGTTGCCCAGGCGACCACCTTTTGAGATCCATTCTTCCAGTTATCTTCTCCATCTCAGGGTGAGAGTGATCAATCACAAGCAATAGCTTCAAGAGTATAGATATTATCTATATTCATTATGACTGGGAAATATAAGCTTTGTTCAATTTGTTTCTGTTCATTTTATGAAACAAACAGCCTCAAGTCACTGGACCCTGCTTGAATCCAGTAGTGGGCAGAGAAGTAGGAATGGAGCGCAGAAGGGATTAGAGAAATTATCATTCCAGTGTAGAAGCTGCATTCAGGAAGCCCTATTTAGGCATTTTTTGTATTCTCATGACAAGTATTATGTTATTATTGTATCAATAAGTCAGTAAACATTTATTGATCACTGGCTATCAGGACTTTGTTACTTGCTGAGACTACAAAGTTGAACAGCAGTGATACGTGCCCTCAAAACGCTTATAGGGCCATCCTCTAAGTTATGTTTGTGTAATATGTACATTACTAGACAGTGATATATGGTATTGTGAAGTGGGACAATATTTCCCTACAGTTATACCCCAGCTGACACATTTAAAGTGTGATATAGCAGGTTCTTGGCTTTGACTGTTGGCACTAACTTGAGTCCCATCTTTGCTATGATGCGAAGATAGAAAGCTGGAAGTTTTCTATAATATCACCATTCTGCTTCCAGATTTCCTGCAGTATTTGGGCATTCAATATTCAGTGTTCCTGAAGCATTCGCAGAGATAGCTCAAGCACTCAACAAACCTTTGATAGAATATGAAGGCAATTTGATGGTATAAACTACACACTTTAGTTGTCTGTTATAAATTCAGTGATGTGTTTCTCAGTGTTTCTGGCAAAAACTTAAAGCTTAGATAAGACTCTCTGTGATTCTTGTTTTCCCATCCCTTGTAGGAATAGTGCTTTTGCTTTGGCAGCTGACCCTGAGGTTACCCTATTCTTACCCTCTTACACCAATTATTGATGTTTAATTAGATTTCTAGAGGAATGAGGGCTTTCTTGACCAAGTTCCTACTCAACCTCTAATGGTGAAAACACTCACCACACAGCTTCCTCCTCACTCTCTTCTCTTATCCTTTAGGACTGAGCAAGGTGTTGGGGATAAAACTGTCAACAAGGCACACAGGTCTCTGCTTTCATGGAATTTTATTCTGCCAAGAGACAACTAAATGAAAATTTAAGTCAAAACAACTTAACTGGTGCTCCTGGCACTACTCTAGGATTTTTTTCTGCATGTTTCTTCTCTTCTTCTTCTTCTTTTTTTTATATTTATTTAGTTTTGAGAGATAGAGTGTGAGTGGAGGAGGGGCAGAGAGAGAAAGAGACACAGAATCCAAAGCAGGCTCCAAGCAAATGTTCAGCACAGAGCCTGGTGCAGGGCTTGAACCCACGAACCGTGAGATCATGACCTGAGCCAACATCAGATACATAACCGACTGAGCCACCCAGGCGGCCTTCTTCTCTTCTCTGTATAGGAATCTATATGTGGTCCTACGTTAACTGTGCACTAAGCCAGAAAGCCTGAGTTCAATAGGATTCTGGCTCTGCCACTTCAAGCTGGGTGACCAAGTTGCCCAAACTTTCTATGTCTCATTTTCTTCATCTGTAAAATGGGAATAATAAGAATAGAGGTTTTCTGAAGATCTAGAGTTTAGAACAGAATCCCTAGGTTATAATCACTCCATTAACATCTGCTATTGTTCTTTTCTGTTTTTACTACCCCTTCTTCTTTCTTATTCTAAAGCACCCTTTTCTAGTGCACGGCCATCCCCTTCCCACCCCTATAAAAGTGATGGAGGGAGAAACTTTATTTTGGGAAATTTCTATCTTTTCCCATCCCCCTCCCCCCAGAAATTGGAGATTCTCAGCATACAACTTTAGTAGGCTCCCTAGGTTCAGCTCACACAATTCCAGTTTGCCACTGGAATATATATTGCTCACACATTTGAATATCCTTAGCTACTTTTTAAAGGAGCTCCTCCTGGGGCACCTGGGTGGCTTAGTTGGTTGAGCGTCCGACTTTTGCTTAGGTCATGATCTCGCGGTTCGTGGGTTCGAGCCCCGCGTCGGGCTCTGTGCTGACTGCCAGCTCAGAGCCTGGAGCCTATTTCAGAGTCTGTATCTCCCTCTCTCTCTGACCCTCCCCTGCTCACGCTGTCTCTCTCTCTCTCTCTCCTAGAAATAAATAAAAATATTTTTAAAAAAAGAATTAATTAAAGGAGCTCCTCCTTTGCCTGAAGGTGATTTTGTAATTTAGAATAACTTTGGAAAAGACGGATATTATAAGACACACCTGTGGCCCAAAAGCTAAGGACTAAACAGTCATTTCATTATTGGAGGCCCTCATGCATTAATAAGGGTAAGTTTAACATGCCCAAACCTCTCTGATGGTTCTGCAGTCTTATAAAGCTGGGAAGGTATGTGATGGCAACAGAAGACCTGGGTTCAGCAGAGCAAGGATAGCATCTTTCTTTCTCTATAGTACATGGCATAACACCTAGCATGTTCTTTACCTGGAATACTGTAGAAGCTCAATCAACACTACTTGCCAGTTGTGTGATATTGGGCAAGTTACCTAACTCTTTGACCCTCAGTAGCAAATAAATACCACACCTCTTTTTGTAAGTGTGTGTAAGGAGAAAATGAGCTAATATTAATAAAGCCCCACTCAGTGCCTGACACATGGCAGTTAATTCTCTTCCCCTTTTACTTCTTGTGTATTTCCTATCCACCACCAACCCCTGCCCAACCCCCCACTCAATTATGTTATTTGAGTGAGGGACTTTTCCCAATGCCTAGCATAGGACCTTACACACAGTGATAGCTTCAATTTATTTACTCATTCAGTGAGTCTTTGAGTATCTACAATGGACAAAAGCTTAGAGTTTGTAGAGAGCTGGCACATTTAAGAACCCCAGGTAATTGAATATGACTGCAGCAGAGACTTTCCAGGAGGAAATGATCAGAAATCTAGAATGGTTAGCCTGCATTAGCTTTCAAAGGGCTTATGTAGGTCTTACAAGAATTTTGGACTTTACACTGTAAAGCAGAGGATTGCCACTGAACCAAGGAGTGGCAGAAACTTCTATTTTGTTTTCATTTTAGAATGGCTTGTGGTTCCCAAGTCAGTGTGTGAAGAATCACCAGGGAAGCTTGTCAAAAAAGGGGGGGGGGGGTAGGGTTCTAGAGCCACACTGCCCAAGAATATGCATTTATTTTATTTTATTTTCTAAGAATATTCATTTAAACCAGTACCCTAGGGGTGGCCAGCTGACTCCGTTGTAGAGCATGCAACTCTTGATCTCAGGGACATGAGTTCAAGTCCCATGTTGGGCGTAGAGCTTGCTTAAAACAAGACAAAACAAAACAAAACAAGGGGCACCTTTTTAATGCTTTTTATTTTTTGAGGGACAGAGAGCGCAGGCAGGGGAGGGTCAGAGAGAGAGGGAGATACAGAATCCAAAGACAGGCTCCAGTCTCTGAGCTCTGAGCTAGCTGTCAGCACAGAGCTCAACACGGGGCTCAAACCCATGAACCGCGAGATCATGACCGGAGCCAAAGTCAGATGCTTAACCGACTGAGCCACCCAGGTACCCCAAGTGTCCAACTCTTGATCTCAGCTCAGGTCTTGATCTCAGGGTGGAGAGTTCAAGTCACATACTGGGTTCTGTGCTGGGCATGAAGCCTACTTAAAAACAAAACAAAAAAACCCCCCAGTACTCTAGATGATTCTGATCCATTCAAATATTCAGACACAAGAGGGATGTACTTTACTGTAACAACAACAAACAAGAGGCTATTGCAGTAGCCTTGGGGTAAGCTGACTTGAATTTGGGCTTTCCCTGTCTTCCCTGATCAATCTGCCTTCCTTGGCCTGTCTTATATCTAGTAGGGCTTTAAGCCTCCTCTTCCCCACTGAGGATCAACAGGAAGCCCAGCAAATGCGGACTAGCCCAGAGACCAGACAGAGGCTAAAGAGAAGTAGCTAGATTTGGTAGATATTTGGAAGGTGGAATAGACAAGACTCAGAGATCCATTGCATGGGGAGGGGCCAGGGTGAAGAAGAGTCAGGAGTCAAGGATGCCCCCTGGCTTTCTAGCTTGGAGAGCAACAGTTGTAATGGTGTGCCATTCAGTGATCCAAGAACTCAAGACGGAAGGTGAAGTGGGGAATTTTAGTTGAGATTTGCTGAGTTTGGTGCCTCTGGGACATCCAAGCGGAGATGTTCAGAGGTCAGAGATGTTCAGAGGTCAGTTGGATTTATAGGTTGGAAGCTGAGAACAAGATCTAGTTTAGAAATACATATTTGAGAATCATTAGCTAGCCAATGGTAACAGAAGTAGGTGAAATAATTCCAGGAGAGGGAATGGAATGATAAAAGGATCTAAAACAAGATGCAAGGAACATTTAAGGGAAGATCTGAGGAGGAAAAAGAAATTGCAGTGGGATCAAGGACAGGCTAGAGTCAACAGCCCAAAGTCACAGGGAGGGAGTTTAGAGGAGTGAGGAACTGGGAAGCACACTGGATTCAGCACAGGAGACTGTGGTGACCTTGCAGAGAGTAGTTTCAGTGGTACTCCCGCGACAGCACCAGATTGCTATGGGTTGAGGAGTGAGTGGGAGGTGAGGGAGTGGAGGCAGCTGGCATGGACAGTTTTTCAAGATGTTTGGCCAAGAATGGAGCGAGATATGGTGGTAACTTAAGAAGGAAATAGAATCGAGGGAGAGTCTTTTTCTATGCTAAGAGAGGAATGGAAGAAAGTATAAGGACCAAGGAAATAATCAATAAAGTCTACCTAGAGGAGTGGGAGGTAGCCACTGCACTGGAGTCTGGATTGTTCCTGACAGTAGGAACGTTTTTTTAACATGACTGATTGGTTTGGAAGCTGATATCGGGTAGTTCTCTGACGAGTTCTGTTTCCACTCGGAGATTGGGAGCCAGGCCATGAGTAAGGAGTTTGTAAGGTGAACATCTTTCTTCAGCTAGCAAAGTATGGGTTTACCAGCAAGACGCAAGAAGGCACCGCACTGAGGTAAGAGCCTGGTAGGAAGTGGCGGGCTGAGGCTGAAGCTTTAAAATCCAAAGGATCAGAGGCTGAGTGAGTGTGATGTTCCTTCAACCATGTGGAAAGCTGCATTTAGGCCACTAAACAGGAGAGTTTTCTCCAGAACCTCATGCTAGGGCTTTGCCTTAGGCTCCCCCTTCCTCCTGTAGTCAGTCTGCCTTCCTCGGCCTGAGTCTCACGTCTAGGCCTCAAGCCTCCTCGTCCCCACCGAGGACCAGCTGGAAGCCATTTTGATTAAGCTCCACCACAGAAGGACAATACAGCCCCGCCCAGAGCCAGGCGCGCCCCCGCGGCGGGCCGGGTGCGCGTGTCCGCGCCTCTTCCCGCCGGCCTGGCGGGCGCTGGGTCTAGGCCGGGGCGGTGCGAGGCGGGGGGTGGGGGTGGTTATGTAAGCGTTGCGCGCTCCCGCGAGCTGGCAACCAATGGGAAGCCCCGGCGGCTCGTGCTCGCGCACGCAGGGTGGGGGGAGGGAGCGCACGACGTGCGCGCGCCCTCTCCCTCCTCCACCGCTGCCGCCTCCTTCTTCTGCCGCTCCTGGTGCTGCTTGTGTGCTCGTTCGGTGCGGACCTGGTACCTCTTTTGTGAAGCGGCAGCTGAGGAGACTCCGGCGCTCGCCATGGCCGACGAAAAGCCCAAGGTGAGCTCGGGGCCGGCCTCCTCGCCTCGCCGCGCGGTCGGGGTCACGGCGCGGGCTAGGGTCCGGCCCGAGCCCGCCGCGGACTCCCCGCGCCTTCCTGGGCCCCCCACGGGGCCGGCCGCGGCTCAGGCCCGGGCGCTCCGCGCCATTTTCCTCCCTCCCCTCTTCCTCCCTCCCGCGCCGGAGGAGGCCCCGCCGCCCTCCCCCGCCCCCGGCCGCCTCGGAGTGCGCGCCGGGCGCGAGTTGGGCGGGCGGATCGCGGACGCCCGCGGGCCCACCGGCTGCGAGCGGGGCTCGTCGGGCCCGGCCGGGCGCGCGTGCGGAGGGGCGTTAGGGCGCGCGGTGTCCCCACCCTCCGCGGACCCCGCGCCGGGCCGCGGCGGGTGTTGCCGCCTTCGCAGTGGCGGGGAGTTCCCTCCGCCCGGGGCTTCCCCCTCCAGGGAGGGGGCTGCGGGCATCGGGGGACCCCTGCCCCGGGCCGCGCTGGCCTGGGGAGGGCTCGGGGCGAATCAATGGGCTGTCGATGGGTTTCCCATCGGGCCGTCGCGAGGGGCCGGGGGTTCGGGGACTCCCGGGGAGTGTTTCCCACTTTGATGGCCTCGGGGTCCCCAGGGAGGCTGGGCAGGGGCTTTTCCCTGTGTGCCAGATAACCCCTAACCTGCGGAGACCATGCGGCTTCGAGAAGTTGGGAGGCAGATGTGCGAGCAGAAAGACTTGGTAGGGCTTAACTTTTTAACGCGGGTTTTGAGGCACCGGGAGGCTCTTCCCGTGAGGACTAGGGCACACACTTCTTATTGGCACAGGGCACTTTCGTTTGATTTGTTTCGTGACACCCCCCTCCCCCTTCCTTTCTGAAAGGTTTTGGGGGCTACAGATTTCCATCTACTCTTGATTTTGGTGAACTTCAGGTAGGGTCCAAATATACAAGGCAGACTTGGAAGAAAACGGCATTTGACCCATGACAACAAAGGGGAGGGGAGAATAAGAGCTCTGAACTGAAAATAAACAAAAATGAGGCTGCTCATAGAGGCGAACATTAATAGTGGTTCTGAGTTATTACTGCCGCTTCAAGAGAGAACCGACAGATATTCATCAATTAGGTTTTTTTTTTAAGTAGTTGAGGTTTGAATTATTAAACAGTTTATAACTTTAACGGGAGAGTTACAATGAGTTTTCAGTTGCAAGGTCTAGATTTTTATCCTTGCATTCTGTACTTAAAGCACTTTATAAAGGGAAGGGACACTTACTTTTTATCTTTTCAGGGGAAACATATTTTGAGAGAGCCCTTTTAGAAAATTCAGATTCGAGAGTTCTTGACAGTAAATTGAGTGGGACCCATCTTTAAAAATCGATTGTTGCCGCTGATGGTGTTGCATGTAAGGCTGCTTTTCTGTCTCTGTGACAGCTATTTAATGTCGTTGTTCCAGGAGTTTTCATCTTTCAGATTGATTTCAGCGGCCGAAAACAGCTGTATGCTCTTTTATCATACAGAATGAGAAACCTGTTGATTTCTGAAGCAAGTTGGGCTGCTGCTACTTTAAAAGGTGTTTGTTTTTCACATTTTCCAAATTACACTTTTATTTTTCTTTCAACAGGAAGGAGTCAAGACTGAGAACAACGATCATATTAATTTGAAGGTGGCGGGGCAGGATGGTTCTGTGGTGCAGTTTAAGATTAAGAGGCATACACCACTTAGTAAACTAATGAAAGCCTATTGTGAACGACAGGTGAGGAACTGACATGCACTTCCAATAAAACGTTTTTTTTTTTTTTAATCTTATTTTCTTTAGAGTAGAACCTAGACTGGCATAATAATTATTATATAGACTTGTTTGGTTGAATGAATGGATTTATATACTTGACATATCAATTTTATCATACACTTGGTATGTGGATGCTTCATGAAAACCCTTACGGTTGTTTGGTTAATAAGCTCTGTGATTCTAGTCCTGTGCCAGAAAGCCTCAAATTATTTTGACAACATGCGATTAGTTCCCGAGGGGGTGTAGTTTTATAAGAAAATAAGGATGAACTCGGTAAAATTTCTTGTCAAGCTTTTTTTTTTTTTAATCCATTTAAAAATTTGTGTAGTGTATTTGTGTCGTTTCTTTTGAGTATTTAAACCAGTTTGGAAATAAAGTGTGAGTTTAACGACATTACAGGTTTCCTGAAGCATGTAAAATTGTCATATTTTCTTAATAGTAGAGGTCAAGAAATTTAACCTCCTGAGTCAGACAAAAACATTCCTATGTTTAGGGACATTTGCATTTTACTCAGAAATTAGTAAATAGTCAGCAAAAAGAGGAAGTTGAAATGAATAGATGCTGTGAGGTGAAAGCCGGGTTTAAAACAAAGAAGCTTCCTTTTGTGAGGTTGAGTCTGTAACAATACAGAGGCAACTTTAAAGATGACTTTTGCAAGTATAACAAAAACTCTGGTACCTAGATCAGTTAATTCAACCCAGAAGAAGTGTTTTTTATTCAACCCTGAATATATAACATATGAAAGTTGGGAAGGTCATTCTTTCAGACTAAAATAAGTTGTCAGCATTGCAAATTGTCCCAAAAAAAGACTCAAAATCGAGTAAGATTTAAACCTACAGAAGTTGAGAGGTTGAGTTTGAGCCGATAGTTGGACTTCCTCTATAAGATCTAAGGGCATTTGGAAGAAGCTGAAGATAAACTACTTTTTGAGATTGAAGCTTTTTTGTCCGATGTATTTATAATAATTTATAGTAAGGATATTGTGCGTATAATGCTTTTTACCTTCATATATAAGTTACACTTCCCTGAAAAGAGTTTTTGGTGTACTCCTGTTGGAAGAGTTTTGGTGAAATCCATTTAAACAACTAGTAAATATGTGCTTACAAGTTGTGCTAAAGAATTTTTGCCCTACCATCTTCCTTATTTGAACAATAGTGCCTCTTCAGGTTACAGGGGGATTTTTAAAAGGTAATCATCTTGTAGAACTTTTACGTAGCACACCTTTTACAAAATAGAAGCATGCATAGATTTAGTGGTTTTCAACAACATTTTCGCCTATTTTTTCTCATTACTAAATTTCAGGTTTTATTTTTTTAAATATTTATCTATGGGGGGGATATATGGGAGGGGCAGAGACGGAAGGGGCAGAGGATCTAAAGTGGCTACATGCAGACAGCAGAGAGCCCTGTAGGGCTCGAACCCATGAACCGAGAGATCATGACCTGAGTTGAAGTTGATCGCTTAACTGAACCACCCAGATGCCCCATAAATTTTAGGTTTTAGATGGTCATATTTTTCAAAACTTACTCTGAAAACTCAAACGTAGGGCAAAATAGAAAAAACTGAAAAAAAAAATACTCGTGCTCACCACCTAGATTTAACCATTAACATTTTGTTATACATATCTGTTGATAATTTCTATCCTAAAAGGTTCATATTTAAGAGTTCTGTATTTCCTGTAAGGGCCTGAAAAGAGTTTTTTATTTATCTGATATTTATCAGATACTTACCATGTGCTGGGGCATTATATGTGCCAGAAAAAGACACAGCACATCCTGCATTGCAGGTGGTCTTTATAAGAGATCTAGAAGATTGAGTTAGCCAGTCAGTCAAGAACTTTGGGTTTTCCTGGTATGTTAAATTTAGTGTATTACTCATGTAAATAAAGTTTTCTGTGCATTTTTCTGTTAGGTTTAAGTTGACCAAACTTAAGGCCACTCTTAATTTGCAGTATGGGAAAAAGAAGCATTGGCAATCTATAAAAATGTAATTCCGCTGCATATCACTTAGAATGCAAATACGATTTGAACATATGATCCAGGAAGAATTTAAAAAGAGTTGTTTCCATTTTCCTTTAAGTTGAAAATAACCTCAGAGTTTTGACTGAAACAATATTTCTGTTTACTTTTCAAATGTTTATTTTTCTCAATCTAAGGAAGAGGGAGTTGAGGAAGTATCACCTAATTGGGCTGATTCTCTACACACACACACACCCTTTTAAGTTATTTTATATATCTTGAGAGAGCATGAGCAAGTGGGAGAGGGTCATAGAGGAGAGAGAATTGAGGGCCTTGATCTCATGAACCATTAGATCATGACCTGAGCTGAAATCAAGAATGGGATGCTTAACTGACTGAGCCACCCAGGTGCCCCTGATTCCTTGCTTTTTAAGTGTAGATAGAGCCTTTCAAAAGTCTAAAATTTATGCAGCCACATTTTGCATAGCTAAAGGTGGTGGTTTTTTTTGTTTTTTGTGTTTTTTTGGACAGTTGAGAGTTCTTGAGTAAGGATTTCCGATCAAGATTAATTGAATGCTCAGGGCGCCTGGGTGGCTTAATCGGTTAAGCGTCTGACTTTCGCTTAGGTCATGATCTCGCGGTTCGTGGGTTCGAGCCCCACGTCAGCCTCTGTGCTGACTGCCAGCTCAGAGCCTGGAGTCTGTTTCAGTCTGTAACTCCCTCTCTCTCTGACCCTCCCCTGCTCACGCTGTCTCTCTCTCTCTCCTGGAAATAAATAAAAAACATTAAAAAAAAAAAAAGATTAATTGAATGCTCATACTTACTTTTTGATGAACTCATTTGGCTTCAGATCTTTGGAGGAGTTCCAGTAGATGTCTAATAGGCAACTCAAACTGAACATGCAAAAGAAGCCTCTTGATTTCACTCCTAGAATCTTTTTCTTTGGTGTACCCCTTCAGTAAATAGCACTATTTTGCATCTAGGTAGGAGGTCAGAGGCTTGGAATCATCCTGATGGTGCTTCATAACTCCTATAATAAAATCCATCAACAAATTCTGTTCTCTACTGAAATCTGTGCTGTTCAAAACAGCAGTCACAAGCACATGTGACTGTTTACCACCTGAAACATGGTTAGCCAAATTAATATATGCTGTAAAGTGCACAGTATGTCAGATTTTGAAAACTCATAGTGGAGAGAAAAGTACTCAACGTTTCAGATGTCAGTTATGTGTTAAAATAACAGGATTCTGAATATGTCGGCTTAAAACAGTATTTACCTGATTTTAATGTGGCAATTAGAAATTTTAAAATTGCATATGTGGCATATATATGTGTATATATCCATATCCCCCCCCCGTGCAAAAAGGTGGTTTTAGTAAAGTACAGGGACAGGACCTTTTGGGCAGAAAGAGCTGCCATGTTGTGTTTGTCTTGGATAGTGCTGAGCCCTGAACCATTTTATTCCACTCTTGCTCAGTCACTAACCTGGGAGACTTCTGATTAATTCAGAATGCCTCTGCTCCCATCACTTGGTCCTCAGCTGTCTTTTGCACTGATCTCTATTTGTGTCTCCATTAAAATGTAGGCTCAATGAGCATAGGGTCTTTTCGTTCACTAATTCTTTGGAGCTTTAGACCAGTACCTGGTATATAGAATGTGCTCAGTAAATGCTTGTAAAATGATAGAGAACATTCAAGCTGTCTCCAGAGGTTGGATTGTGAATAAATTTTCTATTCACATGTACAATTAGAGTTTGCCCACTTTGTCACCATGTAGCCTTCTGCTGAGAGCATACTACTTCATTCTAGTGTGCATTTGCTATAATAGATTATTTCATGAAATGTCAAATGGCTTCAGAGAGCGAAGATTGGTTCATTGGTTGATTCCAGTTCATTTTTGTGAAATGAAGGAATGGGAATCCAAAGCTAACTTCACACAGCTCTTCTGTGGCACATCTCTGAAGCCAAAGCTCAGAGATAAGATTTATTCAGAAGTGGAACCCAAATACTGGTTTAACATAAATTCATTGTTTGAGTTGACATGATTTATGGAATTGGAAAGGCTCCTGATTTTTGGATTTTTGATCCGTAGCAAAATAAAAGCTTTTATTGATAAGGAAAAACACGAAGGAATACGATGCATGTTCTGGCCTGTGTCCCTCCACCCCCCCTGTTTTGAATGGCCATGCCATTGACCTTAGGACCTTAAGACATTACTAGTGGGTGTAGTAGAGGAAAAATCCAGCATATGGCTTAGTATTTTATTAAAGCAATGGGGCTTCAATGAAGTGTTTGCAAATATGTAATTAGTAGTTAATGGCTTGGCATTCAATTCTTGGTTGCTTTGCATAATCACAAATTAAATTTGGATGTCATGAGGAATGAATTAAGGTTGTGGATATCCCTTATCTAGTCTGGGAATTCCTTGTATCCCTTAAGACAGGCTAGTCTGAAAGTGCTATTTGTCACAGACCAGGGTTTGTAAAGAAAAGTAATACAGTCTTCATGTTAGAAGTAATTTTAAAGACAGATGTAAAGAATCCTTGTTAAATGAATACAAGGGTCCTATAAGTATTTATTGAGCACTTTGTTTCAATATTCTAGTCCTAGGAACTCAGTTTAATTTTCTCTTAAGTAAATTGAAGCAGCGAGTTCTGTATAAGGATAATTACAGTTTGTGATTTGAGTATGATATAGGAGTGATTTTTTTTTTGTAGGATGCTTCTTATGCATCCTATACTACTTTTCCAGTTAATATGTACATAGCATATCTCCAAAGGTAACTTTATTTTCCTGTCTTCATTTGGCTGCAGTTCCCAACAGCTTTGCTACTTTTGCTCCTTTCCCCTTCTCTCTACCCCTGTGTCAGGTAGGTAATGATTTGTAAGACCTTGTAATCTGCTTTGCAGAAAGGGCATGCGTAGGTTCGTTTATCTCCTTGAGTACACATAAAAATTTCTTGAAGCTAAACTCTAGTAATATAACTTTTAAATTCCCTTTTTGTAATGAAAGTATTCAACTTAGTAGTTTTAGATTTACTTTTATTTTTTTATTTTTTTTTTAAATGTTTTATTTATTTCTAGGAGAGAGAGACAACGTGAGCAGGGGAGGGTCAGAGAGAGAGGGAGTCACAGACTGAAACAGGCTCCAGGCTCTGAGCTGGCAATCAGCACAGAGCCCGACGCGGGGCTCGAACCCACAAACCGTGAGATCATGACCTAGGCGAAAGTTGGACGCTTAACCGACTGAGCCACCCAGGCGCCCCTTAGATTTACTTTTAAATAATATGAATCATGATAAGGTGGATATTGCATTTCATCCATTTTATTCCATCAGTAACTTGGTATATACCTGTGAGCACCTACTATGTGCGAGGAATACAGTGTAAACAAGACACTCTTAGGTTCTTGTCCCTTCTGGAGCTTACTTTTTAGTGAGGTTGACAAATAATAATTGTTGGTCTGGTTAAGTACAAAAAAGGATTTTTTTTTTTTTTTTACAAATAGTTTATTGTCAAATTAGTTTCCACATATTTTTTTTTGAATTTTTTTTTTTTTTTTACAAATAGACAAAAAAGGAATTTAAAAAACAGGTGTTTCTTTTGAACTATTCCATAGTTCCAAGCTTGTGTGTTTATGAATGATTTTAGGACAGTTCCAGTGGAAGTGTCCTGCCTGCCCAAGGGTAGAAACGTGTTGAATTCCGGTGGTGTGCCCAGTGTGGTGCCAGGTTGGGACACTGGTTACTCTGGCTTAGTGATAGGAGCTGTTGGGATAGAAATGAAGGTAAAGTAGCTTTAAGGCAAACTTAATCATTACACTTAGGTGACTCCAGTTTTCATTATTAAGGGTATTCCCCCCCCCCTTTGCAGAGCTCTTTAACATGCATGGAAGAATGTTGCTGGGTGTATCTGTTACTTTAAATTTCTTTTCAATATCTTTCTAATTCATTTACATGTACTGTTTAACCCTACGTATGATCTATCCAAGCTTGGATCTCAAAAGCAAAACAGCTTTTTTTAAAAAAAGATCACTTTTCCAAAGAAAAACATGGTTCAAAGTGAAACTCATACCAACTCGTTTTACCCATAGAAACGTTAATTTTTTGGTGATTATTTATTTGGGTCTTTTCTTTTAATATATTTGTGGCTAAATATGCATATGGTTTCAGTTCTTACTGTTTCGTTGCATTCTTACTGCTTTTAAACTCTCTTGTAGGGTTTGTCAATGAGGCAGATCAGATTCCGATTTGATGGGCAACCAATCAATGAAACAGACACACCTGCACAGGTAAAAATCCCTTTGCACTAGTTAGAAAAGTCCATGTGTTTTATAGTTTGCTCAATAGTCTTGTTTATTAACTGATGAACTTTTAGACATTGGAAGGTAGTTTTTCACCAGAGTTCAAAACTTTGTAAAATATGACCAAAGGGGCACAGAAGGAAAACAATAGGAATATTAATGTTAGTATTTGCTCAGGAAATGTCCAAGGTTTTTAAATAAGCAATTGTTATTTTGTAAAACTAATAGGTCATTTAGTTGCTTTTAATCCCTCCTTCCCTATTGCCGGCAGTGTTCGGAGAACATAGTTCAGAATGTTGTTTTCATTGCTGCAGTTCTTGCTCATACTCCAGGCCCCCCACAGGTGATAAGTTGGCTATCGATCCTGACCGGTTTAACTTCTCATGCTGAAATCTCTTTGACCTGTCCTTGTCAACTAAAGGGATCTTGGGGCTCCCAACTGCAAGTTTCTTGATGGCTTAGTCTGACCAGTAGGGTTCTTGATAATAGATGGCATTCCAGAGCCTTCTGCAAAAGGTGACACTGTCTGATCCTTTAATCTCTTTATGTATTACTTCCATTCTGTCACTTTGTACAGGATCAGCTGGGCTGTCTTCTGTGGCAGAAGCTCTTTGTTTCTTTTTACCCTCTGAGGTTCCACTTAAGACTTCTAATTTGGGGAAAAAGTGTTTTGATAGAAATTTAAATTGGAGCTCTTCTACTTTCGAATTTGTTTTTATCACTCCATAAAAACTAGCAGGTAATATTTATGGTACGAGTGAAGCAGCCCACCCTGGTTGTGGTTTTGTTGATAAACTTCAACAATTTGAAATGTCTTAAGTTGTACTTGAGAGAGTATTTTGAAGTAATTTCCCTCGGTGTCTCTAAGAAGCAATTATAAGATGTAGCCACAAGGAGGAGCTGAATTCTCCTGGTGAAAGAGACAGGAAAAACTCTTTTATCCTTTGAAGGCATTTCAAGTTTCACTGAAATTTAAAATCCCAGGAGTTTTACTTCAGTGGATAGGCTGAAGACATGTTTTGATGGTATAAAAAGAATAAAAACCCATTATGCTAAACTCTGATGTTGAGAATGTATTTTCCGTCTTTTGATGCTCTCACCCACCGCCGTAAAAAAGGTTCTTGTTTCTACAGTGCCAGCTGCAAATATTAACTGTGAGGAGGATTTTTTCAGAACAGCATTGTAAAATCTTCATATTGAATTTGGAATTGAACTCATTTTAGTATTTGTAATTGAATTCACTGTAGAATGAGACTGATTCATTTTAGAATTATTCTCCCAATATTAACCAGCAGAATTATGATAAATTAGAACATCTTAATGACCAGTTTTAATAGTAATATAATCATGTGCCCACCATTCTGTTAAATACTTAATTTTCTTCGACTCATTTAATTCATATAACTGAGTGCTATTTCCTTTTACAAAAGAGGGAATTGAAGCTTAGTCATTAACATTTTAATGCTATAGCCTTACTTTTAGTATATTTGAACTGTGTTAGAAATGATTTCCTTTCTTGTCTTTATGTACCCAGGGTCCTTGTTTTGTTTCCAAAATTACCAGTTTTTAGAAAGTATTTTTCAAGGGTAATTATCAGCATAATAAACTGTTACAAAGATTATTTCTTTTACAGTGTTGCTGTATGTACCAAGACCTTTCTACTCTAAACATGGTTGTTTTTTGTACAATGTGTGTGGGTAGTGAGTCTTGCAAAACTTAGTTTGCGAATAGCATTTTAAAATTTAAATTCGTTTTTTTAGTAAGTTTTTTCTTGCCCATAGCCTTTCCTTGCTGTCCAGAGACAGCTACTGTGCTTTGTGCATCTGCGAGGAGATACTGGTATGCACTTCTGCCGGGTGCACATGCTTTTAAAAACAAATATAATTATACTGTAGCCACTTTTGCTGCCTACTTTTAAAATTTGTTTTTAGCCTAATACTAGATCATAGGGATAGTTCCATTTCTGCACACTTAAATCTACTTTTTAATGACAACTATGTGGCATTTCATGTAAGAGTGTACTGTATTTCTTTTTTTTAAAATGTTTTTTTTTAATGTTTGTTTATTTTGAGAGAGAGTGCGCTCACACAAGCAAGGGGAAGGACAGAGAGAAAGAGAAAGAATCCCAAGCAGGCTCCACACTGGCACGTCAGTCTGATACAGGGATTGATCCCACAGACCATGAGATCATGACCTGAGCTAAAATCAAGAGTTGGATGCTTAACCACCTGAGCAACCCAGGCCCCCCTTTCTTTGAGTTTTTATTGACAATTAGGTTACTTCCAGTCTTGCTCATTTAAACCATATTGCAGTGAGACCCTTTTACACATGGCATTCTTATTTCCATTTATTTATTTTGTGGTTTTATTGTGTATCCTTTATATTTTCAATAATAGGTGATTTATGATTTAACTTATGGACATAAAAAAGTCAAGTTTTCTATAAACTTCATATAAAGAAGCCCAGGTGGAAAAATAATTTAAACTTAAGTGTGATGCAATTTTAAGCGATGGGATGTCTAAAATAATGAACACTGGAATTGGGTGGAACTTGTGCAGTTTTTCAGGGTACTTAAGTCTGATAGTTACAGATTTAAGAGCTGATAATCCATGACCCTGTTTTTGTTTTTGTTTCTGTTTTTTCTCTTTTTATGCTAGTTGGAAATGGAGGATGAAGATACAATTGATGTGTTCCAGCAGCAGACAGGAGGGGTCTACTGAAAAGGGAACCTGCTACTTTACTCCAGAACTCTGTTCCTCCAGACCAAGAAGACATTCTCAATTAGAAAACCACAATTTGGTTCCACCACATCCTGACTACTACAGTATAGTTTTCTCTATTCTTTCATTTTCCCCTTCCCCATTCCTTTATTGTACATAAAGTAACTGTGTATGTGCACAAGCATTTTGCATTTTTTTTTTTTAACTAAATGGCCAATGGTATGTTTTGATCGACATCAAATGGAGATGGGATGGGGAAAAATACTGGTTCTGTGAAAATACCCCCTTTCTCCATTAGTGGCATGCTCATTCAGCTCTTATCTTTATATTCCAGTAAGTTATTTTGCTCTCACTGTTTAACAAAAAAAAAAAAAAGAACAACATAAAAATCCTTGCATACCTTGTTCGATTGGAGAATTTTAATGTTTTTCATTTTTCATTGTAAAACCAAGGACAATTTTATAACTTTTTTGTACGTAGCTGTTACATGTAGGGCAATCTGTCTTTAAGTAGGGATAAATTACTCTAAAAGAAATGAATCCTAGATAGTTTTCCCTTCAAGTCAAGCGTCTTGTTGTTTAAATAAACTTCTTGTTTAAAATGAGCTGTTTTCTTTATTCTGAAGAATATGAAGTAGAAAAGTTGAAGCTTAGAAAAAACCCTGAAATGAGTAGGCCTGTTAGAAGTAACATTTCAAGGAAGAACTAAAGCTACAAGCATTCCTGACAGACAAATGCAAAACAAAGAATAACAAAGTGTATAAATGACTAGCAACTGATGTTTTCAGCCTCTTTGTTTAGTAAGCTTAGTTCCAAATCTGCAACTTCACTGGTGGAAAAAAGTAATTGGGTCATAATGTGGATTTACTCCTAAGTTGTCTTCTGTGTAACACTACCTGGCAGAATGGGTTGGTACATGCAGCTAGGAAAAAGCTGTGATTTGGTAACTATGCTGATAAATCACTTAACTTTTTTTTTTTTTTTTTTAATGTTTATTTTGAGAGAGAGCAGGAGGGAGAGAGAATCCCAAGTGGGCTCTGCCCTGACACTGCAGAGCCCAACGGTACCGGGCTCGAGATCTCATAAACCCAGAGCCGAAATCAAGCTTAAAGGACTGAGCTGCTCCCATGTGCCCCAGTCACTTAACCATCCTAACTCACGCTGATGAGTAAATATTCCCTAACCCAAAACAGAGTCTTTGTTCCTCAAGGATGTTGAGGGATAGAAGGTATTTACATACATCTGCTCTTACAGCTTTAAATAAGCAGGGTAAATGTATGGGGAAGGATAACAACTATTGGAATCAATGGACAGAATATTAGAGCTAGAAAGATTTAGATTACCTAATTGTAACCCCTGTGTTAGAACCAAGGAAGCAGAGGTCCAGAGGATTATGAAACTAGGACTAGAGAATAGGTCTAATATCTGTTAATTGAGTTCTGCCATATTGGTGCTCAAGAAACTGACGTCCCACCCTCCTCACCAATGTGTGAGTCCCCATTGTTCCTGTCCTGCCTTGTCATTCTTTCACTTAGTTCACTCTACCACTGCTATAATACAGCCTATTTTTATGTCCATTTTTATGGTGAATGAGCTCCCCAAAGACAGGTGTTTAATAGATTTTTTTTATTTAAGTTTTGTTTATTTTATTTAAGTCATCTCTACACCCAACGTGGAGCTTGCACTCCTGACCCCAAGATCAAATCCTCTGACCTGCTCAACCAACCTGGTGCACCTGTTCTATAGATTTTTGGCTCTGTATATACGGGAGTTAATCTTGAACCAACAGCTTTTATTTTCCTATATGTATAGTGTTAACCAATGTTTACAATTTCTACTGTGCAACTGTGTGGGAAGCCTGCCCCCAAGAATTCTTAGGAGAGATCAGGTAAGTGCATGTCTCTTGATTTGTTGCACTAGGTACTATTGAATGGTGGAATTTGGTGGTGCCCTAAAAATTAAAAATTCAGATTGGAATTCAAGCCAGAGACCTTTATCATGAAAAGGATTTGAATTAGGTTCTTGTTTAATTAGAAATTTACTAACTAAATGTCATGTGTGAGCTTTTGCCATGTTGGGGGGATTAGGAAACTTAATGGAAATACTTGATAGAATCTTAAAAGCCTGCGTGAAAAACATGGAAGGCACACGGATAATATAGTGTGTTGTAGTTTATTAGTAGTTGGGTCAGTGTATAAAGATTCATCTTATTTCTGTCCTTAAATGAACTGTTCTTCATAGTTGATCTCCCCCTATTTCACATATGTTGCTACCAAGAAAACGTATTTTATGGAAAAATTTGTGGAGCATTTTTTTTTTAAGCTTTTATTTTTAAGTAATCTTTACACACAACATGAGGCTTGAACTCCCAACCATGAGATCAAGAGTTGCCCACTCTCCTTACTTAGCCGGCCAGGCGTCCCTGTGGAACGCTTTTTTTTTTTTTTTTTTAATTTATTTATTTTGAGAGATCACTAGCAAGGGAGGGGCAGAGGGAGAGGGAGAGAGAATCCCAAGCAGCATGGAGCCCGACGCAGGGCTTTCTCTCATGATGACCTGAGCCAAAATCAAGAGCTGGACGCTTAACCTACTGAGCCCCTCAGGCCATCACCCCCTCCACTGCCTCCCACCCTCTGACTAGGGAGCGCTTTCTAAAGAACGCTTTGAAAATAAGTAAATTGTTGAAAATGCTGAAAGTCATCTTGGCATATTAATTATTTTTGCTCCGGAAGGGAGGTTTAAATGATGGGAGTTATACTTCCATTTTGGTCAGTTGCTCAAACAATTTAGCTAAACTCTGGCTGCTCTCTGGTTAATATCCCACATTTATATCTGGAAAGTAGCAAACACTATCCAAGTGAACACAGTTCTGTATAGAGAAATGAGAGCATTCTTGCCCCGAAGCACCCCTACTATTCATACATGCTGCCTGACCTAAAACAAAAGGTATTAGCAACTTTTCAGAAATCGGAGTGTCAAGTTGTTTGGTTCATTGTTTTGCTTGATGTTTTTGTGGGAATTAACTTTAACCTGATGATCAGATCATATCCTCCCTAAAGGGGATGAGGTTGAACTGAAGATGGGGGAGGAGTAACACAGTTTGAGGAGAAATGAGAGACTCCTGGTCAGCGTGTGTAGTTCTGTGGGACATTGTGACAGCAGGAGGTCAGTAGAAGGTGGAATCCCAGGATGTGAGGGAAGCCTGTTGGAGTTTTCCCAAGGCCCTTGGAGGCATTGGGTGTATTGGAGAGGGTCAGCTGTACTGCTGAGGATTATTTTTGAGTTAAGATCCTGCTGCTTTTAAATATGTGATTCTAGATTGTGGTTTTGCGTCAGAATCCCCTGATGGGCTTTTAAAAACGTACCAATGCCTGGGACCTACCTCCGGAAATGTATTTTCAAAGCCATATGAAGTCGAGAAGCAATTCTGGGAGGCATTCTCACAACTCTTACGAGTTAAGAACCTTATGGTGAAGATTACATGAGATAATAAATACTTTAGCTGCCTAACACAGTCCCTCCTACAGACCAAACTCTTTAAATAAAAGTATCTTTTGCGTTGCAGTCAGGGCTGTGTCAGGGTGCTGAGGCTTCAGCGGAATTCCATAATCTGTACCAATGGCTTGCACTCAGTGTAAATGAAAAAGGCCAAAGCTTTTCTATTCATTTGAAAAACTGAATACAATCATCTTGTTATGTGTTTTAATAAATGCTTAATGCTAAATTGTGCCCTAATGAGTCTTTAAAGGAAAACAGTCCGCAGGATTTTAATGATTCTCCAATACTCTAAGAACCAAAAGACCCATCCCCAACATGCTTCAGCATTCTGATTATGTACGTGATGATTTAAGGGGTCGTCTTTGCGCAGTAGGATGTATACATGTTTTATAGTGATACTTCAGTCTGCCTGGTGGTTCGCTAATGCAAAGAGTTCCTCAGAGTGAAACAATTAGAATAGAGCATATAAACAGGTTAGGAATTTAATCTGTTTGGAATGTGGAGTGTTATTTCCCTGTGAGCAGTGACCTGTGACTACATATGAGATCATTTTAGGATTTCCCATACCCTCGGGGCCTTTATGAAACGATTTAAAGTCTGAGTTGTCATGTAATGTTTGCTTTCTTTGCAATTCGTGTTTATTTCTAAGGCATTTTAGGTGGCTAACTTTGTCTCAAGTTATAGAATTTAGAGTATTAAGGATTTCCTCACATCTCCTAGGGCATGCGGTTTTAAATCCTTTGATGTTTTGTAATTTTAGCGAAGGAGGCCAAATTCATCTCTAGGACAGCAGGACAGATGGGTTCGGGGAGGTTTTGCTTGTTTATTAAATACCGAAATAGCACGGGATTGGGGAAAGTGAGCAAACTTAATCCACACCATTTTATTCAGCTCAGTCTGATAGGGGAAATAATGGAGAAAGAGGAGTCATGCTCTCCCTCCACAGTTCAGTGATTGATGTGAGAGTGGCATGATAGACCTAGTAGAGTGTGTGTGCTGTTTTGTTTACCTTTGACAAAGAGAAGGTAGAACCTGACAGCCATTTTCCACACTTGAGACCTCTCATTTGCTTTGTGGCGAATGAGTTTCAAGAGAAAATGAACTTCGGTTGTCTCTCTGTGGCGTTGATCTGCCTTTGTGTGTATGTGTGAGGATGCAGCTAAGAAAAGAATGGACAGATGCATACTAAATTTGGCTTTAGGAGTGGTGGATACAGAATGTATGGTTAAATATGTGTGGTTAAGTCCCACATAAGTGACATGAGGCACCCTGCAATCCTGGGGTTGAAAAGCTTGTTAGAAATACTTGCCAGAGAGTCATTCATTAATTCAGTTACTTAGTGAGATTCAAAAGCAGAAGACCAGCATTTTCTCTTAAAAATAGGAGGGCTAGAAAATATGAAGAGAATGTACTGGGGTGCCTGGCTGGGTCAGTCGGTAAAGCATGCGACTCTCGATCTCAGATTCATAAGTTTGGGCCCTGCGCTGGGCAGAGAGATTATTACTTAAAAAGAAAAAAGAGAAAGAAAAGATGTATTAAACTATGGGTAAACATAAATAATTACTGTTCTTGTAGGTCAAAAGTAGTTAAATGTCTGCAATTTGATATGGACTCAACCTAATATGTGTGTATTAGGTCACAGAGAGAGACGTTAGTCTAAGAAATTGGTTCAAACCTGATTGCGGAATCTAGGCAGAGTATAAATACCAATAATAAGGTTCTGTAGTTTGCCCATTTCCTCTAGGGTGCTGAAATAAATTGGGGCAGGTTGAAATTATGGGGGATTCAGGACAAGATTGGTAACATCCAATGCAAAACTAGATGCTTGAGAGCTAAGAGACCCTATGGTTAGTATATGTTTTTATGTTTCACTTAAGTTTAGTCATTACCTTAGTAGGCTCAAGCGGTGAAGAGCAACTTCCAGATTATTCTGTTTTGAATACGTCGTACATTGCATTCTTGAATAAAACTCCACATACCCAGCAACAAATTAAACCAACAGGACTTATGCCTGTGTTAAAGGAAAATTATTAGGGCATTTAAACATTTTTGACGTCTTTATTTTTTATTAAAAATTTTTTAATGTTTAGGTTTTTTTCCCCGCCCCCTCCCCTTAATGTTTATTTTTGAGAGAGAGAGACAGAGACAGAGCAGGAGCAGACTGGAGGGGCAGAGAGACACACACACACAGAATCCGAAGCAGGCTCCAGCACAGAGCCTGACACGGGGCTTGAACCCACGAACTGTGAGATCATAACCTGAGCCGAAGTCAGTCACTTAACTGACTGAGCCACCCAGGCGCCCCATAAACGTTCTTGACGTCTTTTAAATAGTAAACATCTCTTGTCACTTACTTCAGAACAATAGATTGTGTTCTGAGCAAGTTTTGAGAGTATTGGATTTCCAAACTCTGTTGGGAACACTGATTACTATTACTATTTCTGAATTGAATGACAAATGGAAGGCTGGTACTTTGTTTTATTTTTTGAAATTTTTTTAATATTTATTTTTTGAGGGGGCGCCTGGGTGGCTCAGTCGGTTAAGCATCCGACTTTGTCTCAGGTCATGATCTCACAGTTCGTGGGTTTGAGCCCTGTGTCGGGCTCTGTGCTGACAGCTAGCTCGGAGCCTGGAAACTGCCTCTAATTCTGTGTCTCCCTCTCTCTCTGACCCTCCCCTGCTCACGCTGTCTCTCTCTCTCTCTCAGAAATAAATAAAACATTTTTTAAAATAAAAAAAAATATTTTTTGAGAGAGCACAACCCAGGGAGGGCAGAGAGAGGGAGACACAGAATCTGAAGCAGGCTCCAGCCTCTGAGCTGTCTGCAGAGAACCCGTCACAGGGCTCAAACTCATGAGCCTTGAGTTCATGACTTTATTTTATTTATTTATTTATTTATTTATTTTATTTTATTTCTAGGAGAGAGAGAGAGAGAGACAGTGTGAGCAGGGGAGGGTCAGAGAGAGAGGGAGACACAGACTCTGAAATAGGTTCCAGGCTCTGAGCTGGCAGTCAGCACAGAGCCCAGCGCAGGGCTCGAACCCACGAACCGCGAGATCATGACCTAAGCGAAAGTCGGACGCTTAACCGACTAAGCCACCCAGGCGCCCCTTGAGTTCATGACTTTAGCCAAAGTTGGATATTTAACTGATTGAGCCACCCTGCCACCTATAACTGACTGGTACTTTGAATGTAACAGCAAAGTGGCAGTATGGGACTAAGTGAAGTCAAAGGTTACTTAACTGTTTAAAGGCATGAGAAGTTACGCAGAGTGTGGCTCACTGCTCATTCCGTCCTTCACCTTATTTAAAAAGCAGGTGAAAACGGAACAGACGCATAGGGCAGTGGTTTTGAAATTGCATGGGACCATGGGGTTGTGCCAAAAGAAGACAGTGGAGAGAATGGCCAGCCAGGGGTGGGGAAGCAGAAAGGGCCAGGATTTCGGACCCTCTGCTCAGTTTCAGTCACAGCTGCTCTGTTCATCTAGGTTATATATTTGGATTCTGCTTCATAAAAGTTTGGAAAACATTGCTATGGTCGTGAAATTGCGTCGGACCATTCCTTGTCATAAGACTTCATTTGTCCCCTATTTCTTTAGGTTTTTAGGTTAACCTAAGGGTTCAGAACAACTGTTGTACAGATATACAGCCCTAGATAAGTGTTTAAAAAGTCAGTGATGGGCCTTTATGATTTTATTTTATTTTAATTTTTTAATGTTTTATTAGAAAGAGAGAGACAGCGTGAGCAGGGGAGGGTCAGAGAGAGAGGGAGACACAGAATCAGATGCAGGCTCTAGGCTCTGAACTAGCTGTCAGCACAGAGCCCAACACAGGGCTCAAACCCACAAACTGTGAGATCATGACCTGAGCCGAAGTTGGACGCTTAACCAACTGAGCCGCCCAGGCGCCCCGAGCCTTTCAGCAGCCTCTTGCTTAATGCAGCCATCCTTTTGCATCTTTTGATCCTGATCTGATCTGTGCTGATCTTTTGAACAAAATGTAATTTCATGAATGTCCCATTTTCAGTTGAGTTGGTCATCTGGAGCAAAGGTCATTATACCCGACTTCTGTATCATGCCTGTTTTATCCCAAATCCCCATCTTGTAGCAGAAAGGGGGAGTACAGTGATTTTAGTCAAAACTGCTATAGGACATGAACAAGTAAATAGGAGGGCTTGTTATTCTGGAAATTTTTGGCAATTTTATTTATTTACTCATTTATTTAAGGCAGGAATCTCTTCTATTTATTTTTAAGTAAGCTCTATGTGGGATTTGAACTAATGACCCTGAGAGATCAAGAATCACATGCCAAATCGACTGAGCCAGCCGGGCGCCCCTGGCAATTTTACTTTAAAATACAGTGCACTCAACAGGCCTTAATCAGTTCTCCGTTTTATATACTTTATTCCTCTTTACAAATCAGTAGGTTAAAAGGGTTCCTTGGGACAGATCCCTTACCTTTGAAGCAAAGGTTCTCAGTCCAAGCCACTTGTGAAAGCTCTCTGTTTAACTTCTTAAAGATACCCATGAATAAGACCCTACCCGTCCCCTCCTCCCCCTGGGGAAATTCCAATTCAGGAGATCTTGGAGGGGGCCTGGTATTCATTTGTATTCCTTAAAAGCCCATAGGTTATTCTGATAGAAAGCTTTAGTTTACTCCAAGCACAACATTCTTAAAATTACCTCATTTCAGACCCTTCACAACAACACCGAATAGGTGCTGTTAACCCCATTTATAGATGAGGAAGCAAGGGCATAAATGACCTAGAAGTGTCTTTTATGGGAAACGTGTCTTTTTAAGGGAGCAGAACCAAAACTTACGTTTTTCAGTTTCCAGTCTAGTGTATGGCCGCACCAATCTTTTACACTACAGGGAATGGAGGAAATAGGGCAAGTCAAGTTCAAGCTCAAAAGTTTAGACCAAAAGGGACCCACCTGAAGATTTGTCCAACCCCGTTATTTAACATATAAAAAACAATTTTAGATTGTTAAAAAGTTTGTAATTACTTTCCAAGTATGTCTGATAATAAGCATAGCTATCACTTTGATGACTTCTTACACGTGGAGCCAAGCACTTTCCATCCATTACTGCATTTACAACTCTATGGAGTTGAAATACTATTTTGTCCTTATTTTATGAATGAGGAAACCAGTGCTCAGAAAAGGTTAGAGTTCAGATTCCAATTCGGGTTTCTCCTATGAGAGCCTGAGAGACCATACCCTGCTCTACCTCCTAGTTAATAATTACACGACTTACTAGAAGGGCGTGCATGCTCACTGGCTAACTTGGTTGAAAGGGTTTTTTGTTTTTTCAAAAGTTTTGGAAACTTAGGCCCAGCTTTTAAGAGTGGGAAGATTTTTGGGGCGCCTGGGTGGCTCAGTCAGTTAAGCGTCCCACTTCGGCTCAGGTCATGATCTCACGGTCTGTGGGTTCGAGCCCCGCATCAGGCTCTGTGCTGACACCTCAGAGCCTGGAGCCTGCTTCTGATTTCTGTGTCTCCCTCTCTCTCTACCCCCTCCCCTGCTTGGACTCTGTCTCTCTCAAAAATAAATAATTACATTTAAAAAATGGGAAGATTTTAGGGGCACCTTAAAAATAAAGTCTTAAACAAAAAAAAAGGGAGGGGCGCCCGGGTGGCTTAGTCGGTTAAGCGTCCGACTTTCGCTCAGGTCATGATCTCGCGGTTCGTGGGTTCGAGCCCCGCGTCGGGCTCTGTGCTGACTGCCAGCTCTGAGCCTGGAGCCTGTTTCAGAGTCTGTCACTCCCTCCCTCTATGACCCTCCCCTGCTCATGCTGTCTCTCTCTCTCTCCTAGAAATAAATAAAACATTTAAAAAAAAAAAGGGAAAATTTTAATTCAAACGAGTAGTCAGCACATAAAGACATGATCCATGCCTTCTAGAAGGGAACTTAACTCTTGCTTTTTATGAAAACCCAGGAGAGAGGTTAACCAAGACTACAAACTTCCAAACTGCCAAGAAAGGAGGCCACACAGAGTCAAATGTTGACCAATTTTATAGAAATACTGAAAAGGGTCTCCCTTGAGGAAAGGGGAAGGCCTCCACTCATGTTTGCTCAAGACTTTCCTATTACGATCCTGTAAACAGCCATTCTTGAGCCCTCCAAGTGTTGTCTGCATTTGTTGCAGGGATAGATTTACCCAGACAGGTGGAAGAGTCATGACTTAAGGGTTATAAACAGCTGCAGAGGCCAGGGCTGCTCGATAGTCTTGGTAGCAAGGGATGTGACCATTCGCCACCGCGGAGCATTAACCAGCCTTAGAAGAGGCCCTCAAATCGGAACGACTGTAATTTTGGTCGAGTACATGCACCACCCCTGAGAGCTAAATAGTAACATTAAAATGTGAAGAATTTCCAGTCGTTTTCAAAGGGATCGTCTTGGCTTGCTTTCTGTTGCTGACTCATAGTGCTGCTGCTTTGAGACTGTCATGTTTCCAAACGGGACACACAGTAGGTATTCAATGAACGTCAATTTGTAGCCGTAATTTTCATCCCTTAAGGAGCGTGCCCTTAACTGTCTCACCAAGAGTAAGGCAATTAAGTGAATGGTAACGACAATCTGCCCTGGGCTTGTAGGGTAGAGCGAGCTTTTTTCCCTCAGTCAGGTAACTTTTTTAAGTGACAGCGAGCACAACTTGTGCCCAGCGCGGGGCAGGTTTGTCCTTTGTCCAATCATCACCGAGATTTGAGGGTGGGGGAGGGGGAACCTCCATAGACCTACCCAGACCAGGAAGGGGGCGGGTTTAGGCTGAGCAGGGCCGCCGCAGCCCGTCGAGGTGCCGCCCGATGCTTGGCACTTCAGAGAACCAATAGGAACGAAAAGAGCTATTTGAATTGGCCAATACCAGCAGGGTGGGGGCGGGTACTTTCGAGCCTTATAAAGGCTGCGGCCGGTGAGGCAGGCGGTGGCGGAGGCTCCTGCAGCGGTCGCTGGCGTCGTTGTTGGGAGCCGCTCTGCGCCCCTCGGACCCGACCTTCCCAGCGCTCTGCTCCCACGCCAGCCTACCTCGCTCCTCGGCACCATGACCACCACCACCACCTTCAAGGGAGTCGACCCCAACAGCAGGAATAGCTCCCGGTGAGGCTGCGGGGCCGCCCCCGCCCCGCGCGGGGCTCGAGGGCGGGGAGGACCGCTGTCCGGCGGCGCCACGGGGGCCGGGCGGCGGGTCGTTGGCTGTAACGTGCCCTGGGCGTCGCGCTCGTGCCCGGCCGGGCGGCGGGGCTCGGCCGTCTGCTCCGTCTTTGTGCGGTCCCGCGAGCCCGACGCGCCGGCCCCGCCCGACTCCAGCTCCTCGCCCATTCATTCCTCCCCGGGAGCGAGGGGTCGGTCGGTCGGAGAGGACCGGGGCCGCTCGTCCTCGTAGTGCTGCGGGCTTTCGGTAGTGAGGCCATGCGGAGAGGGTTCGTTTCCTTCCCTTTGCGGGGCGGCTGGCCGGGCTCCAGGGCGGTGGTCTTAGCCCCCACGTGCCCGGGCAGCCCCCAGGGCGTCCGGGTCAGGCCCCATTGTCCCACCTCTGGCCACGCGCTCTGGCCTCTGGCCCCGGGCAGGTAGCGGCCCCCCGCCCGGCGGTCGCCCCCTCCGGCCGCAGCGGTCGAGTCTTACGGGCTCCTTCCTACCCGCTGGGGCCCGCCCGGCAGGTGGCATTTGTGGTCGGGCGAGGCTGGTCATCGTGACCAGCGACGGGTCGGGTCCTGGACGGGTCCTGGACGGGCCCAACCGTCAGCCCTCGGCGAAGTGCTTCCCCTCTGCTAACAAAGGAAAGACCCCCTGCTCCTTCCCCTCCCGCGCCCACCTCCGAACGCGAAAGGGGGAGGGGGCGAGCCTGTCCGAGTGGGTTTTCTGCGCTCAAACCTTCGGTCCTCGGTCTTTGCATCCCACCTCTTTTCCTTCCCCCTTTGACGTTTGTCAAACGAGTTCTTCCCTGGCCGGGTTCCCTAGCTGGAGGAGGTTTCCTGTTCTTGGGCGGGGCCGGAGACATCCATTGTCTCTTCCGTACTATCTGTACCTGGGAAGCCGGGGCCTTTGTGGCCACAGTGGCTACCGTATTAGGGGAAGAGGGTACTGGGTGTTTGCACTCGGATCCTTTCCCAAGCCCTTGCCTGACTTGGTGGAAGGGTTTGGAACGGGTGGAAGGTGTCCACATTGTCTCGGCTAATTGCACACTGTTCTCTTTTAAGACCGGGCTACGGGCGTCTCTGGGATCCTGCTCAGGCCTTGTAGGAAGCTTCGGCTTCACTTTTTCTAGGCATCTATTCTTCCTTGATCACCACCCGCAGTCGCCCGCGGCCAGCCTGGGGGTCCTGGGCAAGTGGCACAAAGGGAGCCATTTTGTGGGGCTAAGGAGACAGCCGTGAAATAGCAGTGCCTCACAGGGGCTGGAGAACTTGGGGACAAAAAGCTGGCCTCAGCAGCGAGGCTTAGGCGGGAGGTTGGAAATGAAATCCTTTTTCAACTCATTCCTTTCCCTGACACAATGTAGAAAAGTGGGAAGGATTTAAAAAACCAAATGAGTGAGTCCTGGCAGGTTGGGGACCTTGAGTAGGACAGACCTACAAAAATACTGGTCACTCCCTCTTCTGTTGTCATCCTTGCAATGAGATCATTTTTTTTTCAGAGGACACCGGAACACGCCGAACCTTGGTTTTTTTCTTTTTGTGCCATGCGGTCAACTTTCTGCTGGTCAGACTGTAGTGACTGGAATGTGAAATTTTCTACGTTATGTTAAAAAAAAAAAAAAAAAAATCGGGCTTTATCTTTCGCGGTTGAATGTAGTTTAGTGCTTCATACAGAATTTCAGTAACCGGGTCAAAGGAATCCTCAGGCCAGTTTTTTGATGGGTTTATTCCAAATGTGAGACTGAAACGGTTTTGGGTTCTGCAGAATAACTGCTTTCATTCACCTTTTGTCATCAATTTCCCTCCAGGATTGTGATCCCAGGACCGGAGCTTTGTCCTTTTATTTACTTCCTACCTTTCCTTCCTCTGTAATCTCACCTAATTTTCCTTCACTTGTTTCTGCTGTCATATTCTTCTGGCTCCATAAGCACATTGTAAATTTAGTCTGGGAGGGGATGATCTGCAAAGATCACATGGGAACTCTGGCATTTAGAGAGAAAGAAGAAAGAAAAAGAGTGATTTTTTTTTTTTTTTTTTTAATTGCTATCCACGGTACATGGGCTCAGTTTTGGGGAGTCTTAAGTAGGTTATCCTGGTTTAGTTGTCTTGTGTGGGTTAGAAAGGACAGGAGAAACTTAAAAAAAATAACATGGAAATGATTTCTGTCTTATGATCCAAATCCTTTGTTTGGGGATGTCTCACTGTTACAAACGGCCCTACAACACTGACGTCATCGGAGTAGGTATTACCTGCTCTTGAGGGGGAACACGGACCTTTAAAAAGTTGGCTGCTCAGAGCCTTGACTTTGTTTGTAAGCTGGTGTTTGGGCACTGGTACCTTTTTTTCTTTTTTGAAGGCCAGAAAATACTTCCCAGACCATTAGGGTCCTGGAGATTTTCATCTGGCTCAAATAATTCCTGAGGGTTTAATTATGATGGCAAAGAAAAAAATAATTCTAATCTCTAGGGAGTAAAGGAGATGACAAGGAAGCAAGTGAATTTTGATTTTATTTCAAGTGTTTTTTGTTGACTTGGGTACAAACAAGGGATAAAAACCTGGTTGCTTCAAACTGTAACATCAGAGAAAGCCTATTAAGAATTTATAACATACCTTTAATTATGATTTAAACCATTTAATTAAGCAAACCTAAAATTATCAGCTCTGTATAATGTATCCCTGAATGCCTGAATACACTTAGCTGAATTCAGATAATGAATTTAATCCAAGTGGATATTTAATATCTAAAACTTGAAAAATAAAAGTAGGTCTATAAATATTTTATATGTTACCAAAAACAATGGATCTCCCGCTCCGCCCCCCCGCCCCGCCCCCTGCCCTACAGGGAAAATAATGACATTTTTATTTAGTGTAATATCCATATTGAGTTTTCCTGTGGACAGACACAAATTTGGGATCTAGGGGAGGACGCTAGAGGGCATGCAGAAGAAATATAAGACAGCCTAAGATGGGAAAACACGGAAACTAGTTAAAGCACCAGCTACCTAGGTGTGTAGGAAAATGAAAGAGAAAATGGCCTTGTGTGTGCTTCCTGTATTTTAGCACGTTGCGCACTTCGGTGCTGGCCAGGGACTGAGGATTTGGGTTCTGGTCCTCGTCTCTGTCAACTAACATTGGACAGTTTCTTCAGCGGCTCTCAGGGCTTGACTTTGTGCTCTTAAAAATGAGGCTGTTGAACTAGACAGAACAGAGCCCAGCACACAGTCCCCCAAGGGCTAAATGCAGCAGGCACCTGATTTTTACATTTGTAAATGGCTGCAAAAAAAGATTCATTTCATGACTCGTGGAAATTACAGGAAAGTCAAATTGCAGTGTCTATAAATAAAGTTTTATTGGAACAGAGCTGCACTCGTTTGTTTGCATGTTGTCTGTGGCTGCCTCTGTGTCACATGACAGAGCCCAGTAGTTGCAAAAGACCACATGATCCACAGGCCAAAAATATTAACTCTTGGGCGGTTTACACTGGAAGGAGAGGATCTGCCATCCTTTCCTCCGTGTTCTACCTGATCTTTGAGCCTGTGGAGAGCTCTACGAGGCCGCTTTATGGGTGAGGGGGAGGTGTAAGAGATGGGCTGGGTTTTGAGGAATGCTTGAGGAAAGGGTGGAGAGTGCTCTAGGCAGGAGTAGGGGGATGAGAGTGAATACCCCAAAGTGGAGATAAGCCAGAACTATTCTGGGGGAACAGTGAAGAAAGTGACCCCACTGGATTGATTGGTGAAGAAGATGGTAAGAACTAGATAAGGCTGAGAAGTTGATAGTTTGTCACATTGCCTTGTATCTGTTGGCTTGTGGGTAGCGGGGACACCAGTGTTAAGGACTCTAGGCCACGGTGTCAGCTGCCCCCAAGGGAGCAGAGGAGCCAGATTTATGCTGAAAGGTCCAAGGGGGCACGGATGTCCACACATGATCACATGCAGTGGCCACTGGGAAAAGTAGTACTGGCAAAAGAAAGATTGTCAGGAAATTCTGGAACCCAGAAGGAGTCTTTGAAAGAACTTTAGGTTAGTGGCAATACAGAAAGATATGAAGTATAAAGGACGTTGAAATTCACCTGAAATCCTGTCTGAGAGCACAAACCCTGGATACCCTTGTGGTATATGTACTTTCAGGCATTTGTGTCTAGTTGTGATGCTAATAGCCACACCCGCTATGTTCTAAGCACAGTATATTGTTGGATATCCTTAGGATAGTCTTATAAAGCAGTTACCACTAACCTCTTTTTCTAGAAGAGAAAAGCAGGGGCAACTGGGTGGCTCAGTCCGTTGAGCATCTGACTCTTGATTTCAGCTCAGGTCATGATCTCAGGGTTGTGGGATCAAGTCCATTTAGGCTCTGCACTGAGCATGGAGGCTGCTTGAGATTCTATCCCTCTTTCTCTGCCCCTCTCCTCTAAAAAGCGCCTCTCTCTCTCTTTTAAAAAACGAAAACAATGGGGCGCCTGGGTGGCTCAGTTGGTTAAGCGTCCGACCTCAGCTCAGGTCATGATCTCACGGTCTGTGGGTTCAAGCCCCTCATCGGGCTCTGTGCTGACGGCTCAGAGCCTGGAGCCTGTTTCAGATTCTGTGTCTCCCTCTCTCTCTGCCCCTCCCCAGCTCGTGCTCTGTCTCTCTCTGTCTCAGAAATAAATAAATGTTAAAACAAAACAAAACAAAGAAACATTAGAAAAGCAAAACAGAAGTTAAGCAATTTACCTAAGATCACAAAGCCAGATAAATGTATCTCTGCACATGTCATTTTATGTAACACGTCATTGGGTTTATGTTTGTCTTCTAAGATTTCTCGTTCACTGTGTAATGGATAACTTCTCACATCCATTAATGAAGGTAACTCTCACTCTGAATGTATACAGCTTTCTGGTGTATGGACATGCTTTGATAATTAAGCCCCTGCTAATGGACAGTTAGGGTATTCTCAATTTTATCTGTAGATGAACATTAAAAATTTTTTTTTTACATTTATTTAATTTTGAGAAACAGACGGAGCACAATTGGGGGAGGGGCAGAGAGAGAATGAGACACAGAATCCGAAACAGGCTCCTGAGCTGTCAGCATAGAGCCTAATGCGGGGTTCAAACCCACAAACCCGTGAGATCATGACCTGAGCGGAAGTCAGATGCTTAACGGACTGAGCCACCCAGGCGCCCCTGTAGATGAACATTTTTAAAGGCGTATCCTTATATATATAATCTGGTTATCTAATTAGGGTAGTTTTTGGAAGTAGAAATGTTGGTTCATATAAAAAGCAAACAGTTGGGGCGCCTGGGTGGCTTAGTCGGTTAAGCGTCCGACTTTCGCTTAGGTCATGATCTCGCGGTTTGTGGGTTTGAGCCCCGCGTCGGGCTCTGTGCTGACTGCCAGCTCAGAGCCTGGAGCCTGTTTCAGAGTCTGTGTCTCCCTCTCTCTCTGACCCTGCCCTCCTCACGCCGTCTCTCTCTCTGTCTCTCTCCTAGAAATAAATAAAACATTTAAAAAACAAAAACAAAAACAAACAGTTGACACATATTATCAAAATGTCCTTTAGAAAGTTTGTACAGGGGCGCCTGGGTGGCTCAGTCATTGGCTCGGGTCATGATCTCAAGGTTCATGAGTGGGAACTGGAATCAGGCTCTCTGCTGTCAGTGCTGATTTTGCTTTGGATCCTGTCTCCCTCTCTCTGCCCCTCCCCCATTGGTGAGCATGTGTGCTCGCTTGCATGCACGTGCACGCTCTCTCTCTGTCATATATAAATATTAAAAATAAAATTTGTACACATAGAAGTTTGTATGAATGTGGCCCTAGTCTTGAAGAAAAGGGCTTTCTTTCTAAGTACAAGATGAAAGCCAGGAACCGTGAAAATATGGACAATTTAAACTTGGCAAAAATACACATAATATTTGACAAAGGATGATATCACTAGTATATGAAATGCTCTTAAAAATAAGTAAAAGAGGGCACTTTGGTGGCTCAGTCAGTCAGGCATCCGACTCTTGATTTCAGCTCAGGTCATGATCTCATGGTTTGTGGGTTCAAGCCCCATGTGGGGCTTTGCGCCAACGGCATGGAGCCTGCTTAGGATTCTCTCTCTCCCTTTCTCCCTGCCCCTCCCCTCCTTTCTCTCTTTCTCTCAAATAAACTTTAAAAAATAAATACATAAGTTGAATAAGTAATTTTGCCTAGCTGGAACTTATTTTGGTAAATAAAATGAGTGAGGGATATATGTTTTATTTGTTTTATCAAAATGGTTAGTCGGTTAGCCCAGTGCAGGTTTCTCCACTGATGTGACATTTACTCCAGTGGCAGTCGTTCTGAGAGAGAACTCTTATCTTGACAGAATTCTGAGAAACTGGCAAACTCTTCATTGTGGTAAGAATTGTTAATGGATTTTCTCATTAAGTGATAAAACATAGGGGCTCCTGGTGGCTCAATTGGTTAAATGGCCGACTTCCACTCGGGTCATGATCTCAGGGTTCATGGGTTTGAGCCCCGCATCAGGCTCTGTGCTCACAGCTCAGAGCCTGGAGCCTGTTTCTGATTCTGTGTCTCCCTGTCTCTGCCAGTCCCCTAATCACGCTATATCTTTCTCTCAAAAATAAATAAAATCATTAAATTTTTTTTTAAATACTTAAAAATCAGATTTGAACAACTCATTAAAAAGCTTGATCCTAGTAGACATACAAAACATTGACAAAGACACATTCTTTTCAAGCACATATAGATCTATAGAATTAACTTCATATTAGGCCATAAATCACAGCTCATCAAATTTCAAAGGATTCATGTCACAGACTGTTGTCTGTGTTGTAATTAAAAGCTAGAAATTAATAAGCCAGCAAGACCCCTATGTTTGGAAACTGATAGATGTACTTCTAAATAATGTATGGGTCAAAGAGGAAGATAAAGGAAAGGAGAAAATATTTAGAACAGAACAGTAGTTAAGAAAAAACAAAACTTGGAGGGGCGCCTGGGTGGCTCAGTCAGTTAAGCATCTGACTTGGTTTCGGCTTGGGTCATGAGGTCACAGTTTGTGGGTTCAAGCCCCACATGGGGTATGGGGCTCTGTGCTGACAGCATGGAGCCTGCCTGGGATTCTCTCTCTCAAATAGACAAACAAACAAAAAACTTGGAATGTCTTTAGAGGGGCACTTAGGAAGGCATTTATGTCGTGTTTAATTTTTCCTTTTCTTATTTTTTAAATGTATATTTTTCTCACTTTTTTTAAAAGTTTAAATTTTAATTAGTTAACATGCAGTGTGGTATTGGTTTCCGGAGTAGAATTCATGGACTCATGACAACACCCAGTGCTCATCACAAGTGCCCTCCTCAGTGCCCACCGTCCACGCAGCCCATCTCTCCCACCACCTCCCCGTCATCCCATAGTTCTCTATCACTAAAGAGTCTCTTGTGGTTTGTTTCCCTCTTTTTCCCCCTCCTCTTCCCATATGTTTCCTTTTCTTTTCTAATATAAGGAGCTGTGTTTGCAAATGACAACAGTTCTTTATTTGGAAACTTGGATGAAATGGACATCCTCCTAGAAAAATATTTCTCAAACTGATTTAAGAAATGGAAAACCAGGGGCACCTGAGGGGCTCAGTCGGTTAAGTGTCCAATTTTGGCTCAGGTCATGATCTCACGGTTCGTGGGTTCGAGTCCCGCATCGAGCTCTGGGCTGACAGCTCAGAGCCTGGAGCCTGCTTCGGATTCTGTGCTCCCTCTCTCTCTGCCCCTCCCCCACTCATGCTCTGTCTCTCTCGGTCTCAAAAATAAAGTATAAAAAAAAAGAAATAAAAAACCAGACTACCTCTGTTCCCAATAATAGAATTGAATCAGTAATTAGAAAGTCTTTCCTTCCGTAAAACCATCTCCATTTCCTATGTTTTGAGCAGTGACAGGACGAGTTAAATTGAGTTCTTCCAGGGATGGGACACATTGGTCAACCCAAGGCAGGAAGCTTTGGAAACAGACAATGCTGGGTTTTCTTGCTGAACCGAAAGCTATAGACAAAGGTGCTTGGTTATCGAACATGCCATGAATCTTACACCAGTTTCTCATATGGATTTCCCCCTCGTGGCTGGTTGTTCACGTTTACCAGTGAGAGTACTACGGTGCAAGTGTGTACACGGGGCTCGCTGGCGAAGCCGAGATAGGAGGAGACTAGTATCGCTTTCCTTGGGCTTCGAAATTGGCCAGCTTAACTTTTATATGTATAATCTTCCACTTTTAATTTTGTTGAAAATAAAAATGGAAATGCTTTCTGATATATAACAAGATACGCTTCTAAACTTTTTTGCAAATACATCCAGCTGAGCCTATGAGGCAAAGTCCGTTCGGTCTTCTGCCTTTGTCTAAAAAGGAACATCAGCCAGGCTGTTACTTGTGATACTTTCAGGCTTTTTCAGCTCCCTTGCATGTTGGATGACCTTACTATAAATATTATAATTTTTTTTAATGTTTACTTATTTTGGGGACAGAAAGAAAGAAAGACCAAGTATGAGTGGGGGAGGGGTAGAGAGAAAGGGAGACAGAATCCAAAGCAGGTTCCAGGCTCTGAGCTGTCAGCACAGAGCCCAACATGGGCCCGGAACTCCCAGACTGCAAGATCATGACCTGATGTGAAGTTGGATGCTTCACGACTGAGCCACCCAGGTGCCCCTGTATTTTAAAACAGCATTTTGTAGGGGCACCTGGGTGGCTCAGTTGGTTAAGCGGCTGACTTTGGCTCAGGTCATGATATCGCGTTTCATGAGTTCGAGCCTTGCGGCAGGCTCTGTGCTGACAGCTCAGAGCCTGGAGCCTGCTTCAGATTGTGTCTCCCTCTATTTCTCTGCCCTTTCCCTGCTCTTGCTCTGTCTCTCTGTCTCTCAAATACAGATAAACATTGAAAAAATAATAAGAAAATAAAACAGCATTTTTTTTTCTTTTCTTGAGAACTTTATTTTTTTTAAAGTCGTAATTGCCTTTATTTTTATTTTTATTTTTTTTACAAATAGTTTATTGAAAACAGCATTTTGTACCTAAACATCCAGTGCTGAATTTTTAAAAACTTTTAATTTTTTTTGTTGAGAATAATCGATTAGTCTCAGGTGTACAACATAGTGATTCAACAATTCTATTCGTTTATGAAATGCTCACCACGATAAATGTAGTCCCCATATAGGTTTGTTATATTGTTGACTGTATTCCATACGCTGTCCTTTTCAGCCCCATGACTTATTTATTTTATAACTGGAAATGTGTACTGCTTATCCCCTTTACCTGGTTTGCCCACCCTCCCACCTGCCTCCCTTCTCTGTGTTTGTGATTCCGTTTCTGTTTTTTAAATGCCTTACTTATTTTTGAGAGACAGAGGGGGAGAGAGAGAAAGAGAGAGTACACATGGGGGAGGGGCAGAGAGAGCGGGAGACAGAGAATCCAAAGCAGGCTCTGTGCTGTCAGTGCAGAGTTCCGATTCGGGGCTCAAACTCAGAAACCGGGAGATCATGACTCGAGCTGAAGTCGACCCTTAACCGACTAAACCACCCATGCGCCCCTATTTCTCTTTTGTTTGTTTATTTGGTTTGTTTTTTTGATTCCACATATAAGTGAAATCATGTAGTATTTGACTGTTTCTGTCTGACTTACTTCATTTAACATCATACCCTCTACATCCACCCATGTTGTCTGAAATGGTGGCGTCTCGTTCTTTTTCACGGCTGAGTAATATCCATTTTCCGTATCCATTCATCTGTCGGTTGCCGGGTAGGTTGCTTCCACATCTTGGCTATTATAATTAGACTGCAGTAAACGTAGGGGGTATATACCTTTCCAAATTTGTGTTTTTTTCTTTGGGTAGAAAGCCAGAAGTAGAATTACTGGATCATACGGTGTTTCAATTACTAATTTTTTCAGGAACCTCCATACTGTTCTCCACAGTGGCTGCACCAGTTTACATTCCCACCAACGGTGCACAAGGCTTCCTTTCTCTCCACCTCCTTGTCAACATTTGTTCTTTCTGCTCTGTCTGCTACTGGCCATTCTGACGATGTGATCCGGTGCTGACTTTATACCACAACAGAATCAGTTCCCTTTTCCCATTAGCGGCTCTCTCTTGGCGGGGAGGGGTGGGTAGGAGGAAGGAATGGGTGAGGGAAATGAATTTGAAAGGTGTTTGAGGGGCGCCTGGGTGGCTTAGTCGGTTAAGCGTCCGACTTTCGCTTCGGTCATGATCTCGCGGTTCGTGGGTTCGAGCCCTGCGTCGGGCTCTGTGCTGACTGCCAGCTCGGAGCCTGGAGCCTGTTTCAGTCTGACTCCCTCCCTCTCTGACCCTGCCCTCCTCACGCTGTCTCTCTCTCTGTCTCTCTCCTAGAAATAAATAAAACATTAAAAAAAAAAAGGTGTTTGAAAACATTTATGCTGAGAAATGTTTTGGTATGATCTAAAATGGATGTTTTTTGCCATTACTCCAAGGGTTTTGCGGCCTCCAGGTGGTGGATCGAATTTTTCATTAGGCTTTGATGAACCAACAGAACAACCCGTGAGGAGGAACAAAATGGCCTCTAGCATCTTTGGGACACCTGAGGAAAATCCCCCTTCATGGGCCAAGTCGGCAGGTACTGCTTAAGTCTGTGACCCCTCTTCAAAGGGACAGGCCCAGCATGATAAACACTACAGCTGGTTTTGTGCTGAGGAGCAAACTCTAGCCCAACCATAATGAGATCAATAACCGTTAAATCTTGTCAGTGGAGGAAAGCCTGGGACTAAGAAAAGGGGAGGCACTGAGCCTGGGAGGAGGGGTCAGAATAGGGACTGAGGTCAGATGGGTTATTTGGTGCCTCTGTAGAATTTTCAAGCTCTCACTTAACCTGTTTGCTCATTTTGTGACACAAGACTAACATGAACACCATTCACGAAAGAAGCGTTTTGCTTTCGGTCTTTCTCTCATCGTCCTCAAGAGAATATGTTTTCATTCAGGTGCCAAGTCTAGTGGTGGCAGAGAGGATTCTGAGTCGTCTGGACCCCAGAGAAGGAACTCTTCTGAGGCAAACTCTGGAGACTTCTTAGATCTGAAGGTCAGTGTGACAACACAGGGGAAAAGCAAGGCTGTGAGGTTAACCCAGTTTGGAAATTCACTTCCTTCCTGTTGTAATAAGAGCTTCAGTTCTGCCACTGGCGCCGTACCTAGAGGTGATTCGGGAAGGGACTGAGGCCATACTGGCGCTGGAAGATGGGTAACGAGTAAAAGTCAGAAAAGTGAGGTGACACAGTCTGGGTCTGTTCAGATGCCTCTTCTACCAGTTGGGTTAGTCTCTCTCCTTTCACTATCGATTTTGGGAGCTTCTGGATCACACTTCCTACCTCAGTGGAGTATAGTAGTGTTTGTGAGGTCAAAGACTTGTTTTCGTAGTTGGCGAACGTCGCCCAGTTGTTCTGAGCTGAACTCCAGGAGAGTGCAGCCCGGGCGCTGTCATCAATTGTCTACAGAGGAGTGTGATCCCAGTGTCTCCAGGCAGGTGTCCAGAAGCCTGGTAGGGTGACCTCCAAAGTAGGGGCCTCAGAGCACCCAGAGGCGTCAGCTCTCCGAGTGTGGAAACACCTGTAGTGGACTTTGGCATTTATAGAGGCCCCTCAACAGCTAGGATAAGGAGAAAGGAGAGGGAGCATGGAAACATAAACTTAACCAGTTTCACATTCTGAAGAAGATCCTCTGAATGCTAGTTGATATTGGGCCATCGGTGTAAATGTTAAGGGTTTTTTTTTTTTTTTTTGGGCTGTGTTGGGTATCGCTGACACTGAGGCAGTTCGTCACGCAGCATTTTTGTATGGCATTGTCCCAAAGTGAGTATAAAGGTTGTAATGTAATTGTGTTGCGGCCTGACCCTGAACTTGGCTACATCAAAATGAACTTTCATAGTAGCCTCTCAGGACTGTGACTGCTTTATTTGTTACAAAATTAAAATCTGAAGTAAAATTTTAATTTCTTTTCTTTTCCAGGGAGAAGGCGACGTTCATGGTGAGTCCTTCTGAAGTTCACATTTCTGGTTCTGTAAATGGCTTTAGAAGAGAGCGGAATTTTTCTTGAAATCGTGTCTTGGGGAGTGTAACCTGGCTTTGCCCCAAGGGCCAGTGTACACGGGAGAGGAAAAAAACACGAAACTGGGAAGTTAGCAAACATGGCCACGTGTGTGTCTGCCGCGGAGGGAGCAATGCCAGAAATGCACAAGAAAGCAAAAAGGGAGAGTCCTTCACACATATGTGTGCAGTAGGCAGGCTGGTGGCAGTTCCTCTTAATGAGAGCTTTTAAAATTTTTTTTAAATTTTTTATTTATTTCTGAGAGAGAGAGACAGCATGAACAGGGGAGGGTCAGAGAGAGAGGGAGACACAGAATCTGAAACAGGTTCCAGGCTCTGAGCTGTCAGCACAAGAGCCTGACGTAAGGCTCGAACCCACGAACTGTGAGATCATGTCCTGAGCCGAAGTCGGACGCTTAACCGACTGAGCCACCCAGGCGTCCCAATGAGAGCTTTTTAGTAGAAGGCTCTGGCATTTCAAGCTTGGCACACAGCATTTAATTTACAAACTTTGATTTCACACTGAGGTGCTTATTCAGCAAGATACTGGTAACTCTGTGATCTTGTGGCTGGTGATTTAGGAGGCAGATAAAATCCTCATCCATGTTACTAATTATATGTGGAAATGAGCTATAATCATTTCTTTAATGAGGTTAACTCTTTGAAATACTTACTGGCAGTTCCTTACTAGGTGCCAGAGAACGACTTTTGCATGTAACAAAAGGCATATGTGTATCGGGCAGCAGGAATCAGGTGAAAGTTGACTGGGTGAAATGCAGCAGCCGGAAGGCCCTCTGGTGCAGAAGGAAGACCATTATTACATTTTGTGAGGCAGCCTTCCCGTGAAACAAGTGTTCAGGAACCAGATTCCTCTTCTGCCCTCTCAGATGGCTAAATGATGGACATGATGGGAAGAGAGTCTGTCGGACCTTTGTGAGTGTCACCTGGGTTCTTCCTCCGAGGACAAATCACTTTCTCGCTGGACTGAAGATGTATCAGTTATTGTTCATGTCCAGTGTGTTCTGTCTGAAAAGACTCTTCCGGAAGTTTAAAAAAACAAAACAAAAAAAACTTCAAGTCTTTTCAGTTTTGCTGCTTTTCATATTCTGAAATACTTCTACTAGCACACCTTACTTAGCAAGAATCAGCTAATCCTTAGTCACTACTTTGGGCAGTGGATTTGGTTAGGAATTTGGGAAGCCTGGATTAGTATGAGAGGCCCTGATGGAGTTATGAAAAAAATGTGTTACTTGACCTGCTAATAGTACTTCTCCCCCAGCTTGGTTTGTTTCAGATTCTTCAGGTGAGCAGTGCACACTCATGAAATTCCCATGAAATGACAAGGGGCATAATAATCCAAGATCTATCTGGGGGAGTAGAGGTCAACCCTGATTCTGTTGCCAGTTTTACTTTGGAGCCAAGCTATTCTGGTTTAAGACATTCTGTTTGGATCTAAGGAAGATTGCCGTTCTCTCTTGGAGAATTAAACCTAGGGATGAATAAAGGGAGCAGTGGAAATCTGTAGCAGAGGGAGCAGGTCTGCAGAATTTAGGTGCAAGTCCTTCCTGCCTTCAGGCAAGTTAGATACTCTGCTGCATCTCCTGCTGTTCTGATTGTTTTACCCTCCCAGGGAACCACTTTACCAGACATAGGTGTCTGGTCAATTCTCTCGTTGATGATGTGCCAAAGAAGAAAGACAAGTCAGGAGTATATTAGATATGTATTATGGTAGAAGTGTTTGTGTTTAAAGTCCCAGTTTTCAGTCATTAGGTTCAACAGGCAAAAGCTTTCTTGGTCAGGTCCTATGTAAGTTTCTAAAGCCTCGCAGTTCCTGTACTTACTATTTCATTACAGACTAAGGGGGCAGAGTAACAGACTAGCCTCCATTCTTTCCGGCTGGAGCATTTCTGACTAGACAAAGGAGCTTTATTTATTTATTTATTCATTTATTAAAAATGTTTATTTATTGGGGGTTGGGGGCAGAGAGAGAGGAAGAAAGAATCCCAGGTAGGCTCTGAGCTGTCAGTGCAGAGCCCAACACAGGGCACGAACTCATGAACCATGAGACTCATGACCTGAGCTGAAGTCTGACACTTAACTGACTGAGCCACCCAGTTGCCCCCAATAAAAGGAGCATTTAAATTAAGGTCTACTGTGGTTTATTCTCCATATGTGCTTTTTTTCTTTTTTGTTAGGTTATCTAGTTGTGAAAGACAAAACAGTTCCTTTAATGTAAGCGAAAGAAGGGGTGCCTGGATGGCTCAGTCGGTTAAGCATCAGACTCAGTATTGGCTAGGGTCATGATCTCATGGTTTGTCACATCAAGCCCCATGTCAGGCTCTGCACTGCCACTGTGGAGCCTGGTTGGGATTCTTTCTCTCACTCCCCCTTTCTCTGCCCCCTCCTGATCATGCACCCACTCTCTCTCAAAAGACAAAAGAAAACAAACCAAAAGGTTTGTGAGCTTTGATTTACCCAAAAGGCAGTAGGAAATTTAAATGATCATGGTAGAGCTGCGAGGTAACAGGTTCTGTAGAAGCACTCATAATTGCTTGATCCAGGCAGCGGGAAACTGAGCACCTGTGCAGCGGTGAGGCCAAGTCCTAGCAGCAGCAATGAAATTGCTTGAACTGATAGGCTGGCTGGCTCAAGCGGAGTTCATGCCCTGTATTCGTCCATCTTGGATTGTTTCAAATTGTGGGTTTTTGGATTTTGTTTGTATTTGTGGCAAATGGGACATATTTTCCTAGGTTATTTATGGAACATTTATCAGAGGACTTGGGTCTCATTGCCAATGCATTTGATCCTGTTTTCCTGTGCAAACGAGTGTAGCAACAGGAAACTAAGGGGTGACCCTTTCTCACCAAGCTTTTAGTTCATCACCACGAGGGCTGTCAATCTGGAAAGCTCCATACTCACTTTTCCTTGTAGCTGAATACTATAGAACATCATGTATGTTATGTTACTTTTATAGAATGTTCCAAAAATTCATAAAAGAAAATGTCAGAAGCAGCAGTAGCAGATTTTTGAGATTTTGTTGAGTTTCTCATTGAAGACCTCTTCCCCCTTGGACCTCTCAGTATCAACTGGCTAAATCAAAACTTGGTACGAGTGCTTTTTGGAACATGAAATTTTAATGGTTAGTCTCTGAGGAACTTAAACAACTTACTTTTTTTCAAAATGAGAACTTTCCGTTGGTATCCAGTATGGGGGCCATATGAATTTCTTACCTGGTATAGATCATAACCAGTATTCCTGATTCACTGCTTCTAGGGCTTTGGAACTCCTTAATCTGGGGGAGGAAATAAATATCTTTAAGGTAGCTTTTCTCCCAAGTTTTATAAATTTGTGTTTGGTTTCTTGCACTGAAGTTGCCTTTGTGTGTGTGTGAGAAACAGAGAGATTGAGGAGGAGAGATTTTATTCTAATGATTTAAAAAAAATTTTAATGTTTGTTTTGAGAGAGTACATGCACGCATGTCCCCACAGGCAAACGGGAGGGACAGAGAGAGAAAATTCCAAGCAGGCTTCATGCTATCAGTGCAGAGCCCAACTCAGGGCTCGATCTCATGAACTGTGAGATCATGACCTGAGCAGAGATCAAAAGTTGGACACTTAACCAACTTAGCCACCCAGGCACCCCAAGAAATTTTATTCTAAAAATGTTTTTTTATTTTTTGTTTATTGTCACGTTGGTTTCCATATAACTCTACGGGTTTTTTTAATTTTTATTTTTGGGAGATACAGAACATGAGTTGCAGGAGGGGTAGAGAGAGAGAGGGAGACACAGAATCTGAAATAGGTTCTAGACTCTGAGCTGTCTGCACAGAGCCCAACATGGGGCCCCAACTTAGGAACGGCAAGATCATGACCTAGACCAAACCGACTGAGCCACCCAGATGCCCCAAAAGATTTTATTCTAAAGCAGGTGTTCAATTATGCAACTGAGTTGAATTTGATGGTTTAACACTAAAATGAGACCTGGCATTTTGTTGTCAGTTTTGACTTCGAACAAAGTCTTTTCCAAGTTTGGAAAGTACCTCATTAAGAATATATGTTTGTTGGGAATTTCACAGATTAGTAAATCATCAAGCAGTCTCTAAGATGTTGGATAACTGTACACTAAGTCAGAAGACTTTTACGTGGAAAGTACCTGGTTAATATAAATGGGAGTGATCTGATAAATGGAGATAGTACCAGTCAGTAGGGGAAAGGTAGACTAATAAGTGATGTTGGTATAGTTGGTTATCTTTGTGGTTAGAGAAAGAAATCAGGCTCACCTAGTAATCATGGAAATGAAACATAAAACAGGAATGAAATAACATCTCACCCATCGGTTTGGCAAATACTAAAGTGAGGTGGTTATCAAATGATGGATGTGCAAAGGTGTATGGACAGCGTAGTCTGACATGGGCTGGGGGTAGAACATGGCCCAGCCTCCTCTACGGAGGGGGATGTGTTCAGATTGAAGATGGTAGCCCTTGTCTCCCCATGGGCACCTTTTCCCGTCTATATACATTACAGCTTTGTTTGGAATGATTGGGTCAGTTTTAATTTTCACTATCAGCCGAGCGAATGCAGTACTATATTATATCAAATATACCTAATCATGATGAAATACTATAAAGGAATTAAATAGGGTGAATTACAAAATAATTACAAAATAATAATAAATGTATATAAATATGGGTAAATTTTTCCAAGCATAACAAAAGGAAGTTGATATCATTTAAGTTAAATACAACAACAGAAAACCCTCCAGAAGTATGTATTTAATCTGTTGGGAGTAAAATGCACTTATAAGTAGGCAGTAAATGGAGGGACTAGAATGGACATAATTCAGAGCAGCCCCTCTGGGAGTTGGGAGAAGAGACCCACGCGGAAGCGGGCTTCTAATTTAAAATACTACGTCTTCATATATTTGTACAGTGTAGAAGTGAGCACACACAGAAAAAGGCCTTGGGGACAAATATGACAAAACACTAACAGTGGTTAGTGGGGGGTTGTGGGAACACGGTTGAATGACTGTTGTCCTATATCTGTAGGTACGATTTGAACCATCCTCAAAAAAAAAAAAATCTTAGACTCTTCATCTTCCCTAGAAATAGTTGCTTAGTAAGCCTGAACCTCCTTCTGTTTTTCTAGAAAACGTGGACACAGATTTGCAGGCCAGCCTGGGGCAGAGCGAGGAGAAGCCTGTGCCCGCTGCCCCTGTGCCCAGCCCAGTGGCCCCGGCCCCGGCGCCGTCCCGAAGAAATCCCCCTGGCGGCAAGTCCAGCCTCGTCCTGGGTTAGCTCCAACTCTCTTGAACTCTGTCGTTTTATTTGTTTGTTTTCTCCATGCTTGTGAACTGCACAACTTGAGCCTGACTGTACATCTTTTGGATTTGTTTCATTAAAAAAGAAGCACTTTATGTACTGCTGTCTTTTTTTTTTTTTTTTTTTTTTTTTAAAAGAACAGGTTTCCCTTTATGTGTCCTCATCCCTCCGGGTCTGTGGGCTATGGCATGAGTGTTTTCTAGTAGTAGATTGGAGGGAAAGTTTTGTGACGCTTAGTATGGTGTTTTTAAGAATAATCTGGTTCCAAATGTGTTAGAGGATCTTTTGTACTGAGGTTTTTAAAACCCTTTCCTTGTCAGCTTTACTTGGGTTTTCCAAGCCGTGACTGGGCAGACCAGTAAACAGGCCCCAGGCATGTTCCTCCAGGCCCCCAAACACAGGGTTGTCTTCATGCCAAACCTATTCGTTGCAGCCCTACCTTGTCAGTGCCCTTGGCTAAAAGCATCTTCCTGTGCCATATGGAACAGTAGAGGCCTGTGCCTCATGCCTTGCTGCCTGCAAAGCAAAAAACAAAAACAAAAAACACAAAAAACTGCCTTTTTAATTTTTGGACCTTAAGAAATAAGCCAGATACTAACTCAACTAGCTGATGAGCTCCGCCTGCTGCTCCTGCAGAAGGCTTCGATGTGCACTCAGACCGACAGCTTCCAAGCGGTAAAGCAAGCAAGGGCGGTGACCACACAGAAGTGGGTCTTCGTCATGAACAGACCCCAAGGGGGGCAGTGCTCTTCTTAGATAACTTGAAGCCGTGTGCATGATGCTGGTGCTTGACCATGAACCGAAGTCCCATCCTTAACATGTGTGTTGTACTTCACAATCCTGGACTGTTGCTTAAAGTAAACAATGTACAAATTTTGAACATTGTGTCCTGTGTCATCTTTTTGAGATTGTTTCACTGTTCTCTTTGTTCAGTTGCTTTTTTTTTCTTTACTGTAAATCCTGTTGCCCAAGAACTGAAGAGTCCCTAAAGAGACTACTGAAGGCCCAGAAAGGTAAGTGGGCTTCTCTTGAAAGAAAACAGGTTTACAGTCATAGCAGTTCAAAATGCCAAAAAGTTGACTGATATCTGTGGTAATAAAATACCGGAATAATATGGACAAGTGATAAGCAAAATAATCATTAGGTAATATATTTTAGACTCTTCCACCCACCCTCTGTGCTGGTGGTAACGTGTAATTTTTTTTTTTTTTTAATTTTTTTTTTTAATGTTTTATTTATTTCTAGGAGAGAGACAGAGAGAGAGACAGCGCGAGCAGGGGAGGGTCAGAGAGAGAGGGAGTCACAGACTGAAACAGGCTCCAGGCNNTTGTTTTTTTTTAATGTTTTTTATTTATTTCTAGGAGAGAGACAGAGAGAGAGACAGCGCGAGCAGGGGAGGGTCAGAGAGAGAGGGAGTCACAGACTGAAACAGGCTCCAGGCTCTGAGCTGGCAGTCAGCACAGAGCCCGATGCGGGGCTCGAACCCACGAACCGCGAGATCATGACCGAAGCGAAAGTCGGACGCCCAACCGACTAAGCCACCCAGGCGCCCCAATAACGTGTAATTTTTAAGTCCTCTCCTCCTCCAAGGTGCTTCTCAATGGTGACTGGTTGCAGCAGAGGACTCCAAAGGAAGGGGAAGAGGATCTGAGCAGACAGATGATAGGAAAGCTCTTTGTGTTCTAGGCAGAAAGTTCCAGATCAGCATACTATATTCAATGTCCAAATTGGGCATGAACACTTGGCTTCTGGGTCTGGCTGCACTACTACTCAGCTGTGTTCTGGCTTGTCATCTGGGGACCAGTTTCCTATCTTAAAGAGCAAGACCTTTGAGACGATGAGCATAACCACTGGCTCACTGGGACATTTCTTGGGGAAGAAGAAGGGTGTTTATAGGTTCTGGGAGTATAAAGCTTTTCTCCCTTAAGGTGCAAAGAAAGCATTTGCAAAATGGAGAATCAACAGCTTTGGTATAGGATCCATCCGATTTTATGAAAACAGGTTAGCCCTACAAATACTAGCCTGAGGTATGGTTTCTATTAGGACTCTTTGGAGGTACCAACAGGTCCCTTTCTTTGATGGTGGGGACCCTGGAAAAGAGATGGCCCCGATTTGTGTCACACTTGTACCTTGGCTTTATTTTTTGAAGACAGGTGCCTAATCAAAATTCAAGTGTTGTGAGGGAGGGACAGTTTTGCCAATCATTCTGATTCTCTCAGAACACACTTTAGGCAATTTTACATAACATGTTAAGAGTGTTAAATTTCCTACTTAGAAAGCTTAGGGTCTACAAAGTGGAATCGAACGATCTTAGGATGATGATGGCAGAACAATCTATTTCGTTGGCAGTTTGGACTTTATACCCAGTTTGTGACTTGAGTGGGAAGGAGGGGGGAAATATTGGAGGCCTCACTATTGCTTATGCCAATTACACCTCTTCTTGAGGGTTTTTTAATTAGATCACTTTAGAAGGAGAGGCTAGTCGCCCCTTTGTAGTGCGTCTGTTACAACATTACTTTGGAAGTGTTGGGTGCTCAGATGGGGAACCTGAGGGAAGATGGGCCACTTAATCAAATCTGAGTTTATGGTTTGTAGGTATGTATGTTTGGATGTAGTCAGGAAGTTGAAAAAAACAGGGGGCTGTAACTCAATTCTAGAACAGAGATGTCCTTTCCACAGAAAGGACCTTCCCCTATTACCTGAGCTCGTTGGAAATCGTGTCCTCCGGGTGGAACTGGATGCATAAAGTGGACGCTCCCAACTCTGGTTTGTGAGCTCGTCTCTTAGGAGCTCTACTCACACAAGCCAGGGTCTTCAGTCCTTCACTTCAAAGCTACTGGGAGCCCCCATGATTCGGGCCTTCGGGGAGTTCTGGCCCGGGGCCCCGGCGCCTTCCCGCGCCCGTCCCACAAGCAGAGAGGGCAGAGCTGTGTCGGTGGCCCCGGGACTCGACTCTAAGCAGGGTGGAGCCAGCCCCACAGGATTCACCCGTCGCAGAATCTGAGACTCGCCGGGTCCCGCCTGGCCGAGGGGGTACGTTGCCCGCGGAGTCCCGGCAGGTACACGTGCAGGCAGGCGGGCGCGCTCTTGCGCCGCCCCGCGCCGCCTCCCGGAGAAGGTCGCGCGCTCCCGCGAGGCCCGGCACAACGGCGCCCATGCAAATGAGCCCGGCTGCTCCCGCCCTCCCCGCGCCTCCGGAAGCTGCGCCCTCCTCCCCCTCCCGCCCCCCGTGCCCGCCTCCCCCTGCCCCCTTCCCCCAGCCCTGCCTCCCCGGCGATGGCGGCGCGGCGCACGCGGCCGGTGCGGGTGCTGGTGGACATGGATGGCGTGCTGGCCGACTTCGAGGCCGGCCTCCTGCGGGGCTTCCGCCGCCGCTTCCCCGGGGAGCCGCACGTGGCGCTGGAAGAGCGCCGCGGCTTCCTCGCCCGCGAGCAGTACCGAGCCCTGCGGCCGGACCTGGCGGTAGGCAGGGAAAGGGCGGGAATGCAGCGCCGGGTGTCCAAGCGGGCAGGGAGCCCCGTACCCAGTGTCCCCGGGAGCGGGGAGCCCCGGCCCCACAGGATACCCGGTAGCAAGGGCCCAGACCCCATCGGATGCAAGGGGCCCGAGCCCCGGCCCCACCACACCCAGAAATGGGAGCCCTCCTCTTGGGCAAGACTGTCTTCCCCCTTTGTTTAACAAAACCCTTACTTTAGAATCCATTGTTCACCCTGGGCACGAAAGTCGGTCGGAGTGCTTCCCCCTAAGCAAACTTCCTCTCCCTGTGGCTCTGATTTGGGGACCAAAGCCCCCCAGGAATCTTTGAGAATGCTCCCTGGGGCTAGATCGGCTGGAGGCAGAAGCTGGGACAAGAACATGGTATCTTTCAGGACAAAGTGGCCAGTGTGTATGAAGCCCCAGGCTTTTTCCTAGACTTGGAGCCTATCCCAGGAGCCTTGGAAGCCCTGCAGGAGATGAACAACATGCAGGAGTGAGGAAGGGCAAAGAGGGGAGGGGCGGTGGAGAAGAGGGAGGGCACCACCCTAACCCTAACCTGTGCCCTTTGTGCAGCACCGAGGTCTTCATCTGCACCAGCCCTCTGACGAAGTATGAACACTGTGTGGGTGAGAAGGTGCGGCTGACCCAGCACCTGAGAGCACACTGCTTCCTAGGTCCTGAGATTTAAAGTAACCCAGCAGCGGGGCACCTGGGTGGTTCAGCCAGTTAAGGGTACGGCTCTGTGCTGATGGCGCTGAGCCTGCTTGGGATTCTCTCCACCCCCCCCACCCCGCTTCTCCCCTGCTCTCTTGCTTGTGCGCTCTCTCTCAAAATAAATGCTTAAAATTAAAAAAATAAATAAACCAGCAGAAACACAGGAAGTGGGGGTAGGGGAAGGGGAGCCGCATCTCCAGGGCCGGAGACCCCACTCCCACCTGCTTCCTGGCCCTGCTGACAGACCGGTGCCCCCGTCCACAGTACCGCTGGGTGGAGAACCACCTGGGGCCGCAGTTTGTGGAGCGCATTATCCTGACGAGGGACAAGACGGTGGTCTTGGGGGACCTGCTCATTGACGACAAGGACACCATTCGAGGTTAGACCTGTTTTCCTGGCAACCTTCCAGGCATTTGGCCTGCTGGGATTAGAGAGGGAGTAAAAATAGCCAGATTACAGACTGCATCTCCCTGCCTTTCTCCCGCGTCCTGTCCCAGGCCAAGAGGAGACCCCAAGCTGGGAGCACATCTTGTTCACCTGCTGCCACAACCAGCACCTCGCCCTGCCCTCCACAAAGAGACGGCTGCTGTCCTGGAGTGACAACTGGAGGGAGATCATAGACAGCAAGCGGGGGGCCGGGACGGTGGGTAGAAGCTGAAGGAAGGGAAGGCAGGCCAGCGGGGAACCCCAGCAGAGCTGCAGGACAGGGCAGCGTCATGGCGGTGGCCACCAGCACCGTAGAGCAGGGAGAACAAGAACCTCGGTTCTCACAAGCCAGCCACCTGGAACCCCACAAGATGGCTGGCAAAGAAACATGGTGGGAAAACTTCTCAGGAACCTTTTTAATAAAACACTTTGGCTCACCACTCTTTAAACGTCCTTTATTTGGGAAAGTAAAGGTACAGGAGCCCTAGGGAAGCAGGTGGAATGCAGGCTGAGAAGGAAGCTTTCTCTTCCCTCTTCCTATCCTTCATGCCACCTCCGTCTGGATACCATCCCTCTTGTATCTGCCATCTTTCACCTTGGCCATGTTAGAGGTCAACCTTAAGGGAGTGCAGAAGGGAGGCCAGGAAGTTCCCCATTGCTCCTGAACCCTGACTCTCCAGGGGCATCCCACACCGCTTCCCCTGTGCTGGTCAATGTACATTATGGACTCTAAGCCACAGACTTGTCAGTATCTGGTCCCTTAAGCCACCACTCTTGCCCTCCCGAAGCCCTCCTGAGTCTGAGACTTCCAGGGCCAGGGACGACTCCTCACTAACCCAACCCTGATGGCAGAGGAGGGCCAGGGCGCTCAGGCTGGGGCCACGGGGTGGTGAGGGGAGAATATGCAGCTTCAAGGCTCTGTGCCTTATTCTGATGTGTCCTCACCCTCATACTCATGGTCTTATGGACTGCATCTCTACAGAATAGAGACCACACCTTTGTCTTTGAAGCTCATGGTGCTTGGCAGATAGGCCTGTGGATAAACAGGTGATCCTCGGCCAGAGTTCTCCGGGCTGGTGTCCACCATACCCAATGCCCAGCAGGGAGAGCTTGCGGTGTAGGTACCCAGCTTCCATAGCCCTGGAGTGGGCATGGCCAGCTTCCCAGAGCTGGCTTCTCATTTCTATTCCTCATGATTACTCCAGATATGATAAAGAATTCCTCTTCCCTCAAACAGAAGCAATTCTCCTAATCCCAGGCACAGCTGCTCCTCATGACGACCCCTTCTATAAGGCCTCTGGATCTTGGGTCCCAGCGGCTTCACTCTCACACAAGGGCTTGGTGGTGGCAGGAGGCAGGCCCTTGACCTCCAGCTGGTTGAGAATGTCAACCTATGGAAATGGCACTGCCTTTGCCCACTTCCACATCCCTCTATTCTGGCTTCCTCACTCATGCCTCTCATCACAGTGTAAACACCTGTCACACTGAGAAGACTCACCTTTAAAATACCTTAAAGGGCACCTTTTGGAGAGAACATGCTCAGGGGGAGCCAGGGTGCTCCTGCTCCCTGAGCCCCCACCCGGATCGTGGTCTCATCTCCAGCAGTCAGGGTGCCATGGCCGTGAAATCTCCTTGGGTCAGGGCTGCTGGGGGGCCTCAGTCCTTGGCAGTGGGATGCCCAGGGCAGAGTGAGCCCGCCAGCTGCGGGCTTCCGCCACCTGGCTTGGGGAACAGAAGTCTTCGAGGAAGATCTGGGCCAGGTTCCGGAGCCTTGAATTGGCTGAGAGAGAGAAGCGCAGCATGCACTGCACCACGGGCATGGCGGTCAGCTCAGGGTGCGAGCCAGAGCCTGGCGAGCTCAGGTACATGAGCGTGGTGACAGCAGACAGCACGGTCTCCTCGTTGGGACTGGACAGGCAGTTGATGATGAGGGGGATGCCCCCTGTCTGCAGGATGTGCTCCTTGTTGGCCCTGTCTGGACACAGGTTGCAGAGGCCTCCTGGGGAAGAGCAAAGGGGAGACTGGCTGCTCAGGCCTGGGCAACCTCCCAGGTCCTCTCGGCCCACTTCGTCCAAGGGAAGGGCCCAGGCCTATGAGAAGGTGGCCCAGGGACAAGAGATTGAAAGTCCGCTCTGGTATCCAGCCCTTCCTTTCAAGGTTCCTGCCTGCCCATCACAGCCTAGCCTTCAGGAAGTGGATACCAATCCCTTACCCCCTTGGTTCAGCCAATTCAATGGTTGATATGCTTTCCTCTTTTTTTAAAGCAAAAAAAAAAAAAAGAGGGGGGGGGCGCCTGGGTGGCTCAGTTGGTTAAGATTCCAACTTCCACTTGGGTCTTGATCTCATGGCTTGTGAGTTTGAGCCCTGCAATGGGCTCTGTGCTGACAGCTCAGAGCCTGAAGCCTGCTTTGGATTCTGTGTCTCCCTCTCTCTCTACCCCTCTCCCACTTGCAGTCTATCTCTCAAAAATGAATAAATGTTAAAAAAAAAATTAAAAAAAAAGAGGCTAGAGCAAGTGGGGGCAGGTGAAGAGTGGGGGGCTGGCAGGGGCAGGGCTGCCCAGGTTTGGCACTGGCATCCCCTCCCCAGCAGTACCTGGGTCAGTTTGAGTGCTGCTAGAGGGAAATGTCTTGAATGTTTATACATGACCAAGAGAGCATGACCTGAAGTGAAGTCAGATGCTCACTGAGCCACCCACGTGTCCCTAGGGAAATGTCTTTGAAGGTTTTATCCATTCAGCCTCTAGGGACTTCTCAGTGAATCTGGAATAAAATCAGAATTCCCCTTTGAAGTCTTCAGGGCCCTGCACTTCCTCAGCCCATCCTTGGAGTCTCTGGGCCCCAGATTTTCACATGCTGCCTTCCTCTGGCTGGGAAGCAACCCTTCACTGCTCCCTCACCAGAAGGTTTCCCTGGCATACCCCACTAGCCAACCCCCACCACGTCCAGGGCACTCCTTTCATCACCGCATGTCATCTTTATATGCTTAGAGCTCTCAGAAACCATCTTGGCAGATTTGTTTTCTTGCTCACTAACTGCCAAGCTCCACTGGAAGGTACCTGCCTGAGGTCAAGTCCTTGATGCCTGGGGCAGGAGGCGCTCCAGAAATACTTGCTGGAGGGGTTGTAAAGCAGTGGGGGGGTTCGGGGGGGAACAGCAGTGGGCTGGGGGATTAGGCGGGACTGCTTCCTGAGGTGTTGCCCACCAGACTTCTGCAGCACTGGCATCCGATCTGTGGCTCAGAGCACCTCCGAGGGAAGCAAGGAGCTTAGTGGCACTCTTGGAGTCACGAGTGAGGGGGACAAGGCACTCTGAGGGCAGCGAGGTCCCTGCCCTGCTGATAATACCTCAGCACCTGCTCACCCCAGTGCAGCCCTGAGCACATCCTGGGGTCATCCTGTCACTGGACACCATAAAGCAAGGCCCTGCTTTCTGGTTTATTTCCGTATCTCAGGGACCTGCAACTGTGGACACTCACTGGACACATGCTGGGAGCACAACTGAAGTGTTACTACCACCCCTATTTCAGTGGAAGCCGGGGCTTTGAGTAACATACCCCATGTCCCAGGGATGGAAGTCCTATGCTACTCTCGTGGGACAAGTGGAAATGCTCTGGCTTCCCGGACTCACCGACACAAGGTCTTCTGAACTACAAGCGGTGAACCAGCCTCCTACCCACACTGTAGTCTAATGGACGGGGGCAGAGGGTAGGATTTATCTCCGCTGTAAAGTATGATAAGATGAATCCTGAGTCACTCTCGGCTAGTGAGTCACCATCACACACAGATGTGCCTGGGTGGGACGCTGCCACCCAGGCTGGGAGATAATCAGATGGCACGTGCTGGAGAGTGAGGGTAGGAGGAGGCCTCAGGACAGGGGGCCCGTCTGCTCCCCATCTGGAGACCTAGGAGGTCTCCAAGGGTGAATCCTGTACCTGCCAGAGCTCACCGCTGCCTGGGCCCCAACCATAGGCACTGCCTTGCTGGCAGCGATCCTCGGAGGGGAGGACAAGACCATCTGGAAAGAGAAGGGCTTCAGAGGGGCAAGAAGTCTGAGCGGGAGCACCCAAAATGGAGCCAGAGGGCCCAGGAGAAGCCCAGGCCACGGGCGCTTTGCACTTTCCCTCCTGAGTCTACCTCTGTGACCCTGCCCTAAAGAACTAAGGAGGGCTATGGCAAGAGAGTAACACAAAAAAATGGAAGCTTCCTAAATAAGGCCCAACAATAGCAGGCTGGTTAGATAAAGTCCGGTTACATCCATATGATGGAAAAGTATACAGTTCTTAAAAATAATGTTTTCAAAGAATAGTTAATATGGGAAAATGTTTACAACATTAAGGTTGAGGAGGAAAGAAAGTCATCAAACTGTAAATAGGATAAAACTGCAATAAAAAAAAAAAAAAAAAGAAAGCCCAACAAGATATCAACTCTTCTGCGAGCCTTCTGTGACAACCCTAACCAGACCCTCCCCACCTTCATTTCCTTCCTTCGCACCGGCATTACTGCTCATCACGTTCACTGAAGGTTGCCCCACTAGACGACAAACCCCACAAGGGTGGGAACTTTGTCTTGTGCCATGCTGTCACCTCAGGCTGGCATATAACACATGCTTGGTAAACGAACAGATACATTAAAAAAGGACAAGCTGGAAACACGGCAAAATGCTAACAATGTTTATTTCTGTGCAGCAGGATTAGGAGCTGTTTTTATTTTCTTCATTTTCCAAGTTTTCCTCCATGAAAACATTTTTTTATAATCAGGAAAAAGATCAAAAAAAAAAAAGAAAAGCCAAATTTCATTTAGAAAGTAAAACTCAGGGTGTGTAGGTGACTCAGTCGGTTAAGCATCTGACCCTTGATTTAGGCTCAGGTCATGATCTCATGGTTTGGAAGTTTGAGCCCCACACTGACCTTGGGATCCTCTCTCTGCCCCTCCCTCACTCGTGTTCTATTTCTCTCTCTGTAAAAGAGCTTTCCTATTCTTCCTTTCTAATCTTATATCCTAAAAAACTTTCGCTGCTCAACTTTTGCTGCTCAAAAAAACAAAAAACTCATCAAATGACACCACTGAAAAAATTAATACACTTAACATATAAAGTCTATTAATAGACTATATATATTAAGTCTATTAATATATATTAAGTCTATTAAATTATATAATATTAAGTCTATTAAATTATTAATAAGTCTATTAAAGTATATAATATTAATAAGTCTATTGATATTATATACTTTAATAGACTTAATATATAAAGAATATATATTACAGGGGCACCTGGGTGGCTCAGTTGGTTGAATGTCTGACTCTTGATTTCAGCTCAGGTTATGATCTCACAGTTAGTGGGGCTGAGCCACATATCAGGCTCTGTGCTGACAGTGCAGAGCCTGCTTTGGACTCTCCTTCTCTCCTCTGCTCCTCCCCTGCTCGAGCGTGCGTGTGTGTGTTATTCTTTCTCTCAAAATGAATAAACATAAAAAATTCTAAAGTATATTACTGTCTATCAATGAAAGATGAACACGATGTAAAAAATGAACAGAGACTCGGGTAATTCTGCACAACAGGGCCAGTGTAGGACAAAGGGCTCATCGCTACTTCTCAGAGGCAGGATCAGATACCTCCACACACCTATCATGGCTAAAACCAAGCAGACTGACAATAGTAAGAGCTAGCGGGAGGTGGGGCTGCTAGAATTCTCATACAAGGGGGTGAGGGGTCTCACGCTGCATAATGAAGGTGGCCGCTTCTAAAGTAAAACATCCACCTATCCTAGGACTCAGCAGTTCCACTTCTACCTGAATCTGAGAAAAAGGAGTACATATCTATACAAGAAAACTTGTGTACAAACTATCCTAACAGTTTTCTTCATAAAGGCTCTAAATTAGAAACAACTCAAATCTCCATCAGAAGGTGAACTGAACAAAGTGTGGCATATTCATACAAAGACATGAACGAAGGCTACTGTAACAATCTGGATGGATTTTAAAAACACTGAGTGAAAGAACCCAGACACAGGAGCACATCCTGTGTGACTGAACACAGATGGAGTTCAAGAACAGGCAAAACAGGGGCACCCGGCTGGCTCAGTCGGTGAGGCGTGTGACTCCTGATCTCAGAGTCATGAGTTCAGCCCCATGATGGGTGTGGAGATCACTTAAAAATAAAATCTTGGGGCACCTGGGTGGCTCAGTCAGTTAAGCATCCGACTTTGGCTCAGGTCATGATCTCATGGTTCATGGGTTCGAGCCCCACGTCAGGGTCTGTGCTGACAGCTAGCTCAGAGCCTGGAGCCTGCTTTGGATTCTCTCTCTCTCTCTCTCTCTCTCTCTCTCTCTCAGAAATAAATAAAACATTTTAAAAAATAATAAAATAAAATCTTAAGGGGAAAAAAAAAAAAAGACCGAACAAATAGGCAAAACTCATAGGTTAGAATAGTGGTTACCTGGGGCGCGGAAGACACTAACTGGGAAAGGGACCTTTCTGAGGAGATGGAAACATTCTAGATCTTGATTTTAGTGCTGGTTACATAGACATGCATATGCCTTAATGAATTTAAAAATCCATCAAACTGCACTGGGTGTTGTGTGGAAATGCTGAATCACTATTATCGTACACCTGAAGCTGATATTACACTGAATGTTAACTAACCAGAATTTTTTTAAAAAACCTTAAAAAAAGAAGTTCAAGGAAAAAAATTCGTCAAACTGACACTTAAGATGTGTACACGTCACTGTATGCTGATCGTGCTGCAACTTAAACCATGGTTACCAAACGAAAAGGAGAACAGGTTCCGACTGGCTGATGCAAGTGTTACACGCAAACCAGACAAGACACAAAAGGAGTAAGAGGGCCCTTCCAGACACACGGAACCACAGAAACCCCCAGGAAAGGCAAAAAGAGAAAACTCCAAGTAAAACCAAGAATGAGAAAGCTGGAGGCTCAGAGAGGTCAGGTAGGGGACCCCAGGTCACACAGCAAGAACGGGGCTGGTGCTGAGACAGGAAGGTCTAAGGACTGTTCTGGGGATTAAATGAGATCACGCCCTAGGAGAGAGTGGCCCAAGACTTCACTCCCTCTGATGACTCAGCCATCTCAGGGCCCTGGGCTGGCCGCAGCCCATCCCAGATAAAAGTCTTCATTCGAGACTATTTGTTCTTGGGTTTTACTTCAGCATCTTGAAAACCATTCTTTCTGTAATTTAAATGTGGAGGGACAGAAGAGTAAGTAGAGAAAGTTACCATTATATGTAAAAAGAAAGGGAACAGGGTGACAGGTTTAGAGATGGAAGTGCAGCTTCTCTGAAAATGCCTTGTATACAGTTTTGACTTAAACTCATGAATGTTCCTCTAACAACATCACATTACATCAAAAGAAGAAAAACACGGCTTTTCGTACTTCTGACCTATACTGCACTTCTGGAAATTTATGCTACAGGCATACCCCGTACAGGGGAGAAATGACATATAAGGAAGGTGACAGACATACAAAGCAGCCCTAAGGGGCTGGCTGCACAGAGTGGCAAGTGGCATTCACTAGCAGTGAGGCAGCTCTTGAGGTGCCTGGGGGGCTCAGTGGGTTCAGCATCCAACTTCAGCTCAGGTCACGATCTCACAGTTTGTGAGTTCAGGCCCCATGTCGGGCTCTGTGCTGACGGCTCAGAGCCTGGAGCCTGCTTCAGATTCTGTGTCTCCCCTTCTCTCTGTCCCTCCCATGATCATGCTCTCTTTCGATGATAAATAAACATTAAAATTTTTTCTAAAAAAATGAGGCAGCTCTTTATGGGCTGATTACTGCAGGTGCACGAAGGAAAGAAGGAAGGAAGGGAGGGAGGGAGGAAGGGAGGGAGGAAGGAAGGAAGGAAGGATCGAAGAAAGAAAGAGCGAGCGAGCAGACTATATGCATCATATGCCACCACAAGTGTAGAACCTGCAAAAAGGTGTAAGTGTAAATATATACATATTTGTTCATAAAGCCTGACAATATCTCTGGGAGGATATAAAGCAAACTAGTAAATGGTTGCTTCCAGAAAAGGCTACTGAGGGTGTTACTGTTGATGACATATGCTTTTGAATTCTGTACCATGTGAATGAATCATGCATCACATAAATTCATACACACACACACACACACACACACACACACACACACACCCCTTGCTCGTGTCCAGAACTAAGTGGAAGGGAAACTGGTCTCTGCAAGTCCAAGAGGGATGGACTGGCTGCCCTGGCCCAGCAGCGCAGAAGGAAGTGGAGAAGGAAGTGGAGACGGAAGTGGAGATGGAAGTGGAGAAGGAAGCAGCGGGAGGAGAACACCAACGTCACCTCGTTTCTATAAGGCGAATCCTGCCACAGATGGATGGCTGAGGAATTCCTTTTTTTTAAATGTTTATTCATTTTGAGAGAGAGAGAGTGTGCGCTTGGAAGAGAGCAGGGGAGGGGCAGAGAGTGAGGTGGACAGAAGACCTGCAGGCTCCACACTGACAACAGCCCAACGTGGGGCTCAAACCCATGAACCATGAGATCATGACCTGAACTGAGGGTGGATGCTTACCTGACTGGCCACCCGGGAGCCTCCTCCTTCTTTTTCTTTTTTTTAAATGTAAACTCTATGCCCAACATAAGGGTTGAACTCATGACCTCCGAGATTTTGAGTTGCGAGCTCTACCTATTGAGGCAGAAGGTGCCCCGAGGAATTCCTTTTTAAGCAGAAAGATGTATGACCCCAGGAGCCTAACTGATCAGTGAGAGAAGGAGGTACAGGGAAGCTCCAGAGTATGGAGGATGGAGCAGAGGTGGGCAGATCTAGTTAGATTCCCGGGACTGCCAGTGAGGACCTAGGTGACCAGAGGAAGCAACTCAGTTTCTCTAAGCCTGTTTCTTCATTAGTAAAATGGCTCAAGATAATTGAAATAATGTGCTCAAGTTACCAATACCACCCCACCCCCGGCACACAGTACATGTGGACCAAGCATGCACCTGTTTATAGCCCCAGAGACCAGCAAAGGGCCACACCTGCAACCCACATGTACACAAAGAACTGACACATACAGGTAGAGTTTAACAATGAGACTGCAAAAGCCCACGTAACCAGCACCAAGGTCAGGAAGGAAAATAGTCGGGGGCGCCTGGGTGGCTCAGTCAGTTGGGCATCTGACCTCAGCTCAGGTCATGTTCTCATTACTCGTGGGTTCGAGCCCCGCATCGGGCTCTGTGCTGACAGCTCAGAGCCTGGAGCTTCCTTTTGATTCTGTCTCTCTCTCTCTCTCTCTGCTCTTCTCCCACTCGTGATCCCTCTCTCAAAAATAAGCATAAAAAAAAAAAGGAAAACAGCAACTCAAAAGCCTCTGCATGTCCCTTCCTGATTCAATTCTCTCCCATCAGAGGTAAACACCTTCCTGACTTGTAATAATTTAATAATTTCTAATGAATAAGCCGGAACTTCTAAATTTTTAATAAAAAATAATTTTGCTACATATACATCCCTACTATACTAATATGATAATTCACTTCTGCCTAGTTTTGGATTTTATGGAAATAGTTACATTGTATGTATTACATGTGTAGCACTATTTGCTTAACGTTAGGTAAGATTACTGCATGTAGCTACAGATGGTTCATTTACCTTGCTAAGTGAGCAGTAGGAATATCCCACAATGTCACTATCCATTCTGCTACTGACTGTTTCAAGTTTGGCTGTTATATATCATGCTGTGGTGACATTTTTGCACATATGTCTGGATGGGCACGTACCCGAACCCTATGAATACAACTTCTGGGTCATGGGGTATGCCTGTCTTCAACTTTATTAAATACTGTTTTTCAGGGGGTGCCTGGATAGCTCAGCTGGTTAAGTGTCTGACTCTCAGTTTCAGTTCAGGTCATGATCTCAAGAGTTTGTGGGATTGAGCCCTATGTTGGGCTTTGTGCTGACACAAGCCTGCTTAGAATTCTCTCTCTCGTTCTCTCTGCCCCTCCCCCATGCATGTGCACTCTAAGTAAATGTTAAAAAAAAATTTTTTTTTTCCAGAGATTGTTGAGGATTTATCTTTATCTACTGGTCTTTTTCTTTTCTTTTTTTCTACTGGTCTTTTACTGAGCACCACCACCATCTGGTGGCCACTACATGTATTGCAGGAAATAGAAAAACGGGAAAGCAATTTCAGACGAATTCTGCGAGGCCACTTACTTGAATCCTGTTTTATTTTATTTTTATGTATTTTTTAAGTAGGCTCCCCATCCAGCATTGTGCTCCACCACTGAACTCAAGACCTTAAGATGAAGACAAGCTAAGATCAAGAGTCAGACACTGGGGTGCCTGGATGGCTCAGTCAGTTAAGCAACTGACTTTGGCTCAGGTCATGATCTCACATTTCATTGGTTTGAGCCCCGCATTGGGCTCTGTGCTGACAGCTAGCTCAGAGCATGGAGGCTGTCTTCGGATTCTGTGTCTCCCTCTCTCTCTGACCCTCCCCTGCTCACACTGTCTCTATATGTCTCTCTCAAAAATAAATAAAACATTAAAGAAAAATTAAAAAAAAAAAAAAGACGCTTAACCAAGAGAGCCACTCAGGCACCCTTGGGCCCTGTTTTAGTAACAAAACTGCCAAGAATTCTGTGATATCCTAGGATTCAACTAGTTTTCTTGGAGGCAGAGAATTCTCTTTTGGCACCTTTTTTTTTTTTTAAGTTTGTTTGTTTGTTTGTTTAGAGAGCAAGAAGGGCAGAGAGAGAGAAAAAATCCCAAGCAGGCTCTGTACTGTCTGTGTAGAGCCCCTCTCAGGGCTTGAACTTATGAACCATGAGACGACGACCTGAGCCAAAATCAAGAGTCAGATGCTCAACCGACTGAGCCGCCCAGGCGCCCTCTCCTGGTTCCTCTGTGTCTCCATACAGCATCTAGGCTGGTGCAGCGGAACACACACTGCATCTAGAACACCTGAGAGTCATCTAATAGTGCTTTGGGCAAACATTCCCAAATTAATGCCAAAGGCTTCATTTGGAGCAAGAGCTCCAAATTCTTTCACTCTTTTGAATATTTACTGAGATCCAGGCTTTATATCTGGTTCTCTCTAATGCACCCACTCCCATCCCCTCTCCCACGCAAGGGCAGCTCTGGCAGAACCCTGCTGTCTCCCAGTGGCAGCTCCTCTTAGTGGGCAATCAGGCATGGCCCCGGGCTGTGAGCACCACCAGAATCACCTCACGGATAGCGTGGAAGTGGCAAGGTGTGGTGGAAACAAAGAGCAAGGAAAGATGATGCTCTGGAGTTTGAGCCTTGGCTCCACCAGCTGGGTCCCCTGGGCATGGAATTTGTATCCAGGCAGATTGAGTAAATTCCTGGCTCCAGTCAGCATTAACAGTGTGAGCCTCAGGCAACGGCCCTAACTCACTGAGAAGCTGTTTCCTCATACATCAAGTGGGCTGAGTACTACCTGCCTTGCGGCTGGTGACACATTCAGAGATCTTGCAGGCGGTGCTGGACAAGGTGGGCATGTGCTGACGAGTAGTGGGCACACCGTGGGCAGACAGTAGGCAGTCAGAAAGGCAGCTTTTATCATAACAGCTCCCAAACCAGAGCCCTTCACCCTGAGGGGAGAAAAGGCAGACAGAGCTGCCAACCAAAGGGTAAAACAGTTCCACAATTGTTCTAAATGGGCAAATCCACAAAAGAAAAGGCCAAGAAAGGGGAAGGTACAGAGACTCAAAAATCCCTGCAGGCTACAGGCATCATCGTAACCAAATTCTTCTTTAAGGTTGTAGTTATCCTCCCTAGGGTGTTTTACAGGTCACAGGAAGATGCCCCCCACACATAGTTAATGGTCGGGGTCTCCAACTCGCCACCGGTGCAGCTCTCAGGCCTGCCACCTCAGCCCACAGAAACAACCACAGCGAGCCAAAGTGCTGGAGGTCAGGCCCTGAGCCCCAGAACAGGCAGAGCCGTGTGCCAGGAGAGGTCCCATCTCAGAGCTGAGCGCAGGAGCACCACCCCAGAAGCGTGCCCGCCGCTGTGCTGGGCTGCAAGGGCAGGCTGCTGTGAACCAGCCGGGGGGCCGTGCTCCGTGCCTGATTCCTCATCAGGAACATGAAGGGTCTGGAGGGAGTGTCTTTCAAGGTTCCACAGCCCACAGTCCTAGGAACTGGGAACTCCTCTGTCCTTTTCTAGAATCTGACAGCCTTGGTTTCCGTCCCAGGCTGACACTCTTTAAACCCTGGCCCAACCACTGATCCTTCCTAAGCCTCAGATTCCTTATGGAAAATGGAGGTTATGAGTGCCACTTTCAGTGTGTCTCAGGGTCAGAGGCGACAAAGCACAGAAGCCAGTCCCCTGGCACAGAGAGAGTGCTCTGAGTGCCAGCTATCACTCCGCATCCTCTGAAGTGCGAGCGCACCAGCTCTGTAGCCGGGAAGGGGGGGGGGGCTGGGCGCAGTGCCAACGCACACATTAGAGCCAGGCTTCCTTTGCCTAATGCTGCCCAGACACTCGCTGGGAGGCCAGTGATCAACCTTCATATCTTTTCCTATTATTCAGTGTTTTTCCAGAAGGAAAGAATCCCTGAGACAGATGAGTAGTTCCGTTGAAGGACAGCATGCCATTCCACCTCCTCTTTGGGAGTTGAGGGAACGATTTATCCTCAAAGGGGCCCCGGACACCAGGCGCTTGGGGTGGAGGCCTATGGGATCCTGCAGCTGCAGACACTTTATCTCATTTAATTCTCTCAACAACTCTGTGATGCAGGTACTGGTGCTGCCCCCCTGACAGGTGTTGAGAAGGGAAATCACAGGCCAGGAGTTAAGCAGGAGAGCCAGAACTTAAACCCAGGTCTGCCTGACTCCAAAGTCCAGCTCTTACCAAACTCTGCTCTTTGTCAACCAACGGACGCTGTTTTTGTTCTGTGGGCCACAGGCAATCTAACTCACTCTCCTTTCTGGCAGTTATTCCAGAACCAACCCCAGTCAGGACTGCAGCACCAAGTCATGGTTAGTGCTCTGCACCTTCTGGGCCCTTCTCTCCCCTTCCCCAGAGATAAGCAAAGCTGGGCTCTGCCTTCGTGGAGATCACAATTTCAGGCCTGGCATGAGAGATGAAAGAGTCAAAGCTACAAAGCACAGCACAGAGCCTGTTAGCAGAATAAGCACCTGACAGCTGGCCATTTAGGGCCAGCGACATTAAGAGAAAAGGAAATGACAGCAGTAGCAAAACACACACATAAGCATGACTGGGACTCTCTGTCATGCACAATAAATGCAAGAGAAATTCACTCTGCAGACAATCCCATGGAGGGATTCAATGCTAGGAAAGCTACTGTTCTGGGGATAGGGATCTTGTGCTGGTGGGAAGGAGAGGAAGAGAAAACAGAGGCAAAGGGCAGGGAAAAGTAAGCCTGGTGATGACACTAACAGTGTAACCAGCTAGACAAAGTACCTTCATGGAGACACAGACACACGCACCCACGTCTGTCCCCCCCGATGGTCCTGCAGGGTAGGGCAAACACAGGTGAGCGAACGAGTCTCAAAGAAGGGACAGACGGAACTGAGCCACAAGGATTGGCTAGGAAGTGGAGCAGCTGGGACTGTGGACTCCAGGCCCAGGGCTTGATCACCCACTCTGGGAAGCTGCCCAGCAGAGCAAGAACCGAGGCCAGACCCAAGTCTCCCGGCTCAGCACACCAGGGGCTGAGAGTGCTCCTGTCTTGGGAAAGGTACTTCCTGATCATGCAAAAACTTTTTTTGGTTGACGGCTCCCTTTATGCGAGTTTTCTCCAGTCAAAAGCTTGAGTTGGAGGAGCTCTATCGCTCCCAGGTGGAGGTTGAGCCACATGCTTCGCAGGGGCCACGGTCACCATTCAGATGGCAGAAGCTGTGGAGCAGAGGGAGGGGATGGAGGACATGGAGGACGTACACAGAAGAAAATCTTCAAGTGGCCGATGGTTTAATATATTTATTTAGCATAATAAATAATAAATAAATAATAAATAAATGTCTCTTCCAGAGGGACAGAGACATGAGCCAGCACCACGCTTACACCTGGCCAACTGGGGCTCCTGGCCCTGCTTCAGAGGGTCTCACACTGGCCTTCCCCACAGGTTGAAGAGTCCAAGGAGTCCACCCTGAGCCCATCCTCCTCCGCCCAGTACTTGGAGCTCCAGGCCCTGAATCCGCTCCCACAGTTGCATGGGCCTCTGTCCTGGATCCTGACTCCCAAGGGTGGCCTCAACTGATGGTGTGTGCAGCCCCACTGTTGTGTGGACACTCCTAAGTCCGAAGGAGTGGCCACAGGGTAGGTATGGACAGAGCCAGGATGGCCTCACATATGGGTGTGAGACCTACTGTGGTGAGAAGAGGAGGGATGACTCCCATTTGTACTGTGAACCCAGGTACCCCAAACAGAAGGGGCAAACCTGGATGGTCTTTCAAAATTTTAAATCACACCTACCTATGATGCATTCAGTGCAAAAAAAAAAAAATTGTTACTTAATTCTATCAAGGCCTACAGTTTAACTTCTAGGCTACAGGAAATAAAGGGGAAAGAGGAACAAACTAAATGACACCAGAAAGAAGCAACCAGACAATTAGGAAGATGGGAAATTCTGCACAACTGGTCTGGGTGTTTTAAAACGTAATGTTACCAAAAAAAGAGTCTACTAATGATTAAAAGAGATCATTTATTTTTTTTTAAAGATTTTATTTTTTAGGTAATCTCTACACTCAACGTGGGACTCAAACTCACAACCCCAAGATCAAGAGTTACATGCACCACTGACTGAGCCAGCCAGGCTCCCCAAAAAGAGATAATTTATGCAAGTGACTTCCTTCTAAGGAGTATAACATGGAAAGAGGAGGAAGAGTTCATAGCAGCACTCTCCACAATAGCTAAAACATGGAAAGAGCCTAAGTGTCCATCATCGGACGAATGGATCAAGAAGATGTGGTTTATCTATACCATGGAATACTACATGGCAATGAGAAACAATGAAATCTGGCCATGTGTAGCAACACGGATGGACCTTGAGGGTGTTATGCTGAGTGAAATAAGTCAGGCAGAGAAGGACAAATATCATATGTTTGCACGTATAGGAGGATTAGGAGGAACTTAACTGAGGAACAAGGGGGAGAAGAAGGGGGGGAAATGGTGGGGGAAAGGGAGAGAGGCAAACCATGAGAGACTCTTGAATGCTGACAAAAACTGAGGACTGATGGATGTGGGGGGGAGGGGTGATGGGTATGGAGGAGGACACTTGTGGCGATGAGCACTGGGTGTTATGTGGAAACTAATTTGACAATAAACTATTTGTAAAAAAAAAAAAAAAAAAAGAGGAAGAAAGAGTAACTTTACAGTGGAGAAACTTGACCAACACAACCTCAGCCAGGTGATCAAGCCTGTCACCCACAGTGAGAAGTCATGCTGAGAGCATGGCCCCATGACATGAAGTGATGAAATGGCACTTAACCTCTGTGGTAGTCCTTCCCCAAACCCATAACCCAGTCTAATCAAAAGAAAAGCATCAAAATACCTGACCAGCACTCCTTTAAATCATCAATGTCATCAAAAAAAAGGGAGTGTCTAAGAAACTTGGCAAGTCCAAAGGAACCTAAGAGGTGACAACTAAAAGTAATATAGTATCCTGGATGGGATCCTAGAACAGTAAAAGGATATTAGGGAAACACTAAGGAAATGTGAATAAAGGGTAGACTTTAGTTAATAATGTATCAATACTGGGTTTATTAATTGTAACAAATGTACCATACTAATGTAGGATGTTAATAATAAAGAAGCTGCAGCACGGAGGCGGGCGGGGGGGGGGTTCAGTCGGTTAAGTGTCGGACTTTGGCTCAGGTCATGATCTCATGGTTCGTGGGTTTCAGCCCTGAGTCAGGCTCTGTGCTGACAGCTCAGAGCCTGGAACCTGCTTTGGATTCTGTGTCTCCCTCTCTGCCCCTCCCCCGTTCTCACTCTCTCTCAAAAATAAACATTAAAATTTTTTTAAATAAAAAAATAATAGAGAAGCTGGATGTGGCATATATGGAAACTCTCCGTATTACTCTTGTAATTTTTCTAAAACTGTCGTAAAATACAAAGTTCATGGGGTACCTGGCAGGCTCATAGAGCATGCAACTCTTGATCTCAGGGTCATGAGTTCAAGCTCCTCACTGGGCGTAGAGCTTACTTAAAACTTAGGGCACTTGGGTGGTTCAGTCAGTTAAGCGGCTGACTTCGGCTCAGGTCACGATCTCACAGTTCATGGATTCGAGCCCCGCATCCAGCTCTGTGCTGACAGCTCAGAGACTGGAGCCTGCTTCAGATTCTGTGTCTCCTTCTTTCTCTGCCCCTTCCCCACTCATGCTCTGTCTCTCTCTCTCTCAAAAAATGAACAAACATTAAAATTTTTTTTTAATTAAAAAAAAAAAACAACCCACAAAGTTCATTTAAAAAGAGAAAGAAAGTGGGGCGCCTGAATGGCTCAGTCGGTTAAGCGTCCGACTTCGGCTCAGGTCATGATCTCACAGTTTGTGGGTTCAAGCCCCACGTTGGGCTCTGTGCTGACAGGGAGCTCAGAGCCTGGAGCCTGTTTCGGATTCTGTGTCTCCCTCTCTCTCTGACCCTACCCTGCTCATGCTCTCTCTCTCGGAAATAAATAAAACATTAAAAAAAATTTTTTTTTTAAAGATAAAGAAAGTAACATAACAGATTAAATGCATGGATCCTGGAATGTTTCCTGGCTTACACAAACCAACAGGAAAATGCCCTTTTGGGAACTATTAGAAAAATTTGTTGGGGCACCTGGGTGGCTCAGTCGGTTGGGTGACTGACTTCGGCTGAGGTCATGATCTCGTGATTCACAGGTTCAGGCCCTGCGACGGGCCCCACATTGGGATCTGTGCTGACAGCTTGCTCAGAGCCTGGAGCCTGCTTCAGATTCTTTGTCTCCTCCTCTCTCTGCCCCTACCCCGTTCGTGCTCTGTCTCTCAATCATAAATAAATGTAAAAATATTTTTAAATTAAAAAAAAGAGAAAAATTTGCATAAGTAGGTATTAGGTGATAATGGAATTATTATAAAAGGTTTTTTTCTTGGGGTGCCTGGGTGGCTCAGTTGGTTAACCATCCGGGATTCTTGATTTCAGCTCAGGTCACGATTTCACGATTCATGAGACTGAGTCCCATATGGGGCTCTGCACTGACAGTTCGGAGCCTTCTTGGTATTCTCTCTTCCCTCTCTCTCTCTCTCTCTCTGCCCCTCCCCAACTGGCATGTGTGTAGGCATTCTCTATCTTTTAAAATAAATAAACTTCATGGGGCGCCTGGGTGGCTTAGTCGGTTAAGCGTCCGACTTTCGCTTAGGTCATGATCTCGCGGTTCGTGGGTTCGAGCCCCACATCGGGCTCTGTGCTGACTGCCAGCTCGGAGCCTGAAGCCTGTTTCAGTCTGTGACTCCCTCTCTCTCTGACCCTCCCCTGTTCACGCTGTCTCTCTCTCTCTTAGAAATAAATAAAACAAAATAAAATAAAATAAAATAAATAAAATAAATAAACTTCAAAAATGAACTCTTGGGACCTCATCAAAATAAAAAGCTTCTGCACAGTGAAGGAAACAATCAGCAAAACTAAAAGGCAACTGACAGAATGGAAGAAGATATTTGCAAACTACTTATCAGATAAAGGGTTAGTATCCAAAATTTATAAAGAACTTATCACACTCAACACCCAAAAAACATATAATCCAGCGAAGAAATGGGCTAAAGACATGAACAGACACTTCTCCAAAGAAGACATCCAGATGACCAACTGACACATGAAACGATGCTCAATGTCACTCATCATCAGGGAAATACAAATCAAAACCACAATGAGATACCACCTCACACCTGTCAGAATGGCTAACATTAACAACTCAGGCAACAGCAATTGTTGGCAAGGATGCAGAGAAAGAGGATCTCTTTGGCACTGCTGGTGGAATGCAAACTGGTGCAGCTACTATGGAAAACAGTACGGAGGTTCCTCAAAAAATTAAAAATAGAACTTCCCTACGACCCAGCAATTGCACTACTAGGTATTTATCCAAGGCACACAGGTGTGCTGTTTCAAAGGGACACATACACCCCAATGTTTATAGCAGCACTATCAACAGCCGAACTACAGAAAGAGCCCAAATGTCCGTCAATGGATGAATGGATAAAGAAGATGTGGTATACACACACACACACACACACACACACACACACGAGTATTACCCAGCCATCAAAAAGAATGAAATGCTGCCATGTGCAACTACATGGATGGAACTAGAGGGTATTATGCTAAGCGAAATTAGTCAGTCAGAAAAAGACAAATATCATACGACTTCACTCATATGAGGACTTTAAGATACAAAACAGAAAAACATAAGGGAAGGGAAGCAAAAATATAAAAACAGGGAGGGGGACAAACATAAGAGACTCTTAAATATGAAGAACAAACAGAGGGTTACTGGAGGGACTGTGGGAGGGGGAATGGGCTAAAAGGATAAGGGGCATTAAGGAATCTACTCCTGAAATCATTGTTGCACTACATGCTAACTAGCTTGAATGTAAATTAAAAAATAAATTTTCGGGGTGGCTTAGTCGGTTAAGCGTCTGACTTTCGCTTAGGTCATGATCTCGTGGTTGGTGGGTTCGAGCCCCACGTCGGGCTCTGTGCTGACTGCCAGCTCAGAGCCTGGAGCCTGTTTCAGAGTCTGTGACTCCCTCTCTCTCTGACCCTCCCCTGTTCACGCTGTCTCTCTCTCTCTCTCTCTCCTAGAAATAAATAAAACATTAAAAAAAGAAAAAAAGAAAAAAAATAAATTTTAAAAAAATAATAAAAAGTAAACACACACAAATTTTAATTAAATAAATAAACCTAATAAATAAATAAATGTTTCTTTCTCTTTGTAAATAAGATTTCTTTCGCTGACCCTGCTGGGCCTCTTCCTAGAATGCCTTCCCATGATGGCAGAAATGAAGTAGCTCCCACCTCTGCTGTCCATCATCAATCATCCCATTCACTTCTTTCAGAACCTCAGCTTTTTTGTTAGTTTGCTCACCATCTGTCTGCCCCTACTACAGTGTAAGTTCCTTGAGGACAAAGACCTTTCCCCCAACTTGTTCACCATCCCTCCAGCATTTAGAACAGTATCTTCCTGGGGTCCCCGGGGTGGCTCAGGCAGTTAAGCGTCTGACTCTTGATTTCAGCTCAGGTCATGATCTCATGGTTCATGGTTCCCGAGATGGAGCCCCATGTCTGGCTCTGCACTGACAGCGCAGAACCTGCTTGGGATTCTCTCTTCCCCTGTCTCTCTGTCCTGCCCCTTCTCTCTCTCTCTCTCAAAATAAACTTTAAAAAAAGAAAAAGAAACAAAAAAAAGAACAGTAACTTGTTCACACAGTACATGCCCAATAAGTATCTGTCCACTGAATAATTCAATAGGTCTTAGACCATAACAACTACAGAAGCCATAACCATTCCAAATCACTTCTAAATTTACACCTTAAAATAGAGACTTTTAAAAACGGCATTCTATAAACGTTTTCCCTTCAAGTGGCTTCAATCTATTCCCTCGTTTATTATCTCATCCCTAAGTAGGAGGAAAAGAGCGCATGCAGAGGGAAGTCCTGGGCATTCGTTCCAGACCTGACCCAAGCCAGCTGTGATCCGGGACAATGACTGAACTGAGGAGGTGACACAGACATCGCTGGTACAGACAACGACAAGCCCTGCCTTCTTACCAGAGGGACTGCCTAAAAGATTCCTTTCCCAGTGACTCACTTATCTTACCAAGTCAAATCAAGCATCTGGGAGAACTGCCCCATCCTTACCGATAGCAAACTCCACCAGGGTTTCATTCTCCTCCGACAGCGAATCGAGGAATAAATCGAGGACCTGCAGCTGCCGCAGATACTGGTAGTTATTGGGGTCATAGGCGAAGTTGGCGAGGTTGGCCAGTACTTGCTCCTTGGCGTCTGCGGTGGAAAAGCGGCATTGGGGCCAGTTCCGGAACGGCTGTGGCGGCCGGACCCCTGCCCCGTCCCCTGCCCCCCACCCTGCCGTTCTCACCTTGGCTCTCCGTCTCTTGGAACTCCGTGACCAGTGCCTGCAGGTATCCCAGGCGCCCGACGTGGGGGTCTACCTTCGGCTTCTGGGCCATGGTCAGGGGGGCCGAGGGGGCCCGGGGAAGGGCGGGAGAGTGAGGGGGTGACGGAGGAGATAGGTTCCTTTCCTGGCCTCAGGTTCTGAGGAAGTCGGAATGTGGGGATGAGGTGGGACCTCAGGACCTCATACAAATTAGGCTTGGAAACCTAAATTTGGATGCCGGAGACGAGGAGGAAGGAAGAGTACCACCCCGGCCTCAGCTTCAGAACTTGGTTTTCCGTTCGGTTCCAGGTTTCCGGCGGAAGCCGCACTTAGTCCCGCCCCAGAGGGCGGAAGGGGCGGGCCTAGGCAAACAAGGGGCTGGGTCGTCCTGCGCTCGGCGCGCGTGCGCGACGCGTTTTGTGCTTTAAGTGCCTGGCTGGAGGTTTCCGTGTCCGGAGCGGTGGTGAAGGCTGAGGCTGCATCGAGGAATGCCTCCAAGGCGCTTGGGAACCCAGAGGAGTCGGAGGGCGCCCATGTGGAGGGAATGTCGAAGCATCAGAACCTCCAGACCCCCTTTGCACTTGAGGAGGGGGCGCAGGCCAACCTCCTCGACCAAGAGACGACTCTGGAATGCGGGCTTCAGTTCCTTGCACCCCAACGTGCGTCTTTTGACACTACCTTCTGGTCGACCTTTCCAAAAAGCCGGGGAGCCTGGCACCGTCGGCCCCCCCAATCCTGAGCTGACCACCTCTGGCTAGAAACTTAAGAGGACTAATGTCCTGAGACGTTTTGCCCGCCTGGTGGACAAGGAACGCTAGGGGCATCCACGAGCCCCAGGACCTCAGTTCACCCAAACGTACCACTTTGACAGCTTTCTGAGTTGTGGAGTCCTGGATGATGAAGGCTTCGACTCAGTTCTTTCTCCGGGCTTCTCAGGAAGGTGGTGTGTGACCTGGACTTTGTAGGCCCAGTAGACAGAGCACCAGGCAGGGAAGTGGCCTCGCTGCACTTTCATTGTGCTTGAAACTGGTGGGGGTAAGGCGGGTTTGGTCTGTGAGCTTCTTGAAGCTAAGGACCATTTGTCTTTGGTCTTGGGCCTGGCATGAGGGCAAGGTGGCTGCCGCACTCTAGCCTCTCACAGCCCCATTTGACAGCAGGCCCCATCTCCATGGTCCCTGAAGTCAGCCCCTGCCCTATGCACACCACTTGGGACAGGAGTTATGACTAGAATCTGGGTGCTTGGGTACCCTGGCGGCTCCATTTAGGACAGTGGCCCCAGACCCCTCATCAAGCCCCTCAACTGCTGTAGGGAGCTGATACAACCTGGGGAAGTACATCTCATCCCAAGGTGGCCAGGGACTTCTCTGTGTCTGGCTGGACAGAGCAGCAAAGTCCTGGGCACTAGGGGCACAGAGCTTAGGAACAGGATGTAAGTGAGCTCTACCCTGCACTGGTCAGGAACTACTCCAGACCTTCTCTAGAGGATTCCCAGGAAAGCAGCTAAGTGTGGATTCTGGAATCAGATGGGCCACCTCCTTCATTTCTCTCTCCCTCATTTGTCCCCTCTGAAAGGCTCAGGGGCTTTCCTCATTGGGGTACAATCCTGTCCTTGGTTTTGTGCCGAGGGCAGCACCAGGTCTCACCCTTCTCTACCTAGTCCCTGGCACAGAGTAAGTGCCCAATATTTGTTGAAGGCATTCTGCCCAGAGATTATTGCCTCTCTTGGCTGGGGGCGGATGAGGTCGAATTTCCCTATGCTGAATGTTCACTGATATCTTTTTTCCTTAAAAGAAATCTGTTTCCAGGAAGTGGGCCTGACAGGGGTTGCATACTTCAAAGCCTGGTGGCTCCTGGCACCAAAAGCATCCACCTACCCACCAGTCGCAACACTCTTCTTTTCCACTCAGTGACGATGTGGGAGACAGGACCTGGTAAAATGTGTCCAAGCACTCCCTCTTCGGTTCACAGGCAGTGGATGGTGGCCAAGCACAGGACTGAGTGAGGAGCAGAAAGGCAAAGGGGGTCTTCAGGATCAGACTTTTCAAACAAGAAGAGATTCTGATTCATCCAGTTCATTCAGGCCAACCTCCTCCTTTTTTAAGGTCCAGTGATGCTGAACAATTGCCCAGAATTACACAGCAGATTGTGACAGAGCCAAACATGAACTTGGGTCTCTATCTCAGCCCAGAGCCCTTTGCTTCATCTCTGCACTACGTCCTTTGACCATAAGGGGGCACTCATGGCAGGGCCCTGGAGAAGACCGTACATCCCCAAGGATGCTTACTCATGCCAGCTGGGCAGAAGGAAGGCTGAAGTCAGGTCACGAAAATAAAATTTATTTTCCTGATAAGGCTTTCTTGTTGGAGCCTGGTTGAGCCTGAATCAACAAACAAGGACTTGGGTCAGAGAGGACCCCTGCTGAGCAGGGAGAACTGAAGAGGTAGGGGAGGGATTTACTCCCGGCCTGCTTTCCAGCTTCAATAGTTCACTGGGTTTATAACCTGCTGCAGGAACGTTTTTTGTGTGTGATTCAAACAAACTCTGTTTTTCCATTGCCTCAGTTGGCACCCTGCTGGGACAAGTTTGGGCTGATGACAGCTAGCCCCCAAGTGATGCCCTCAGGAACCGGTACCAGCAAAAAAGAGTATGTGTGTGGGGAGCACTGACCTCTGTGCAACAGGCACAGGCCAACAGGCAGCAGGGTGGACGCCTCTGACACTATACGGAGAGCAGGACAGGAGGGAGGAGTAGAAAGGGCTTCTGTTGGAAAAGCAGCCTCATCTTTACAGAGGTCCTTGGGTCCTGCCTGGCAATCCTTCCCCTCCCCTGCTCAGCCACATGTCAGGCTTCCCCCCCCCCCCAGCACTAATCTTCATGGCCAAGATTGGGGGGTGGGGCGGAAGGGAGGGCAAGGAAGGGAAGAGACCCTAGAGCAGGCCCTGCTCAGTGTGGAGGGAACCCCTCACACTTCACTGATTCTAGGACTCAAGCCAAGGAAGGGCTTCCCTCCAGTTCTTTGCTCAGACACCAGGCTGGCTCTTCCACCCAACGTTTCATCTGTCCGAAGCCTGCGTCCAGGCCAACCTCTCAGCCTGGCTCTCCGCCGCCAGCCATAACTCTTCACACGTGAGGTTCTTCTTCCCAAGGTTCCAGTAAGCATGAGGCCCGGTACCCTGTGCTGTGGGCAGCCCTAAGGTAAAGGCTGGGGCACCTGAGAAGAAATGGGGCAGGAGGGCCTCGGAGGTGGGGGGGGGCTCTTTGGAACTGTCTGGAGGCTGGAGAAGGACAAAGAGGTCATGTCAGAGACATCCAGGCTAGACTGGAGGGCCTAGTGTGCTGAGCTGCAGCAGCAGGACTGGGCAGCCAGCTGAGCCAAGGACGGTTTGGACTCACTCTGGTGCCCAAGGGGAAGGGTCAGGAGGACCCGCTCCTGGATTCTGCTGGATAGAAGGCACCCTGAGTCTGGAGGCCCGCCTTCAAGGTCCCAGCTCCTGGCTGAGTCCCAATGTGCAGAGCCTGGATGGCTTTTGGTTCAAGCTTCCCGGTCAGCCCTTCACCCCAGCCTCTGGCAGCTGGATACCACATCCCTGGGCTGAGGCAGTGGTCACTCACTGACCTCAGGGCTCAGCCACTGGTCACACACACGATCCCAGGGCTCAGACGCTGGTCACATATGTGATCTCGGTGTACACCTGCTTCTCGGAACCACGTGAGTCCTCCACCATGAAGCCTCGCTCCGAGGCAACCTCTAGGATGGCTCCTTCGGCCTCGGCTGGCCTGCCTTGCCTCTCCTTCTTCTGCAGGACACAGAAGCTGCCACCCATGAAGAGGGCAGCTGATATGAGGAAGAAGCTTGACATGTAGAAGACGTAGCTAAAGTTGTTGGTGGTGTCCAGGAGGAACCCTGGGGGACAGAGAATAAGTTAGGCCACAGTCCCGGGGATACTAGGCCTCCTTCCCACTAACTTGTGTGCTCTGTGAGAGCAGGGATTTTATCGGCCACCTGCTGTATCCCCAGGACCAGCTATTGTGGCTGGCATCTAGAAGGCACTCAATAGAGATCTGTTGAATGAAAGGAGAGGAAACAGTAAACCTGCTCTCCCAGGGGCAGGAAGAGCCTTTGGGCCAGAAAAGCACCTAAGGGCATGTCTCCCTTACCCTTGGTAGCAGGAAGCAAGCAGTCTGGGCTATCTGCCCAGCCACGCCTGGGCCCTCCCGTACCTCTTCCCGGGTAGTTCTCTCCACTTGCTGGCTTGTAGAACTCCCTCGGAATCTGGGGCTTCAGTGCTACACTTGGGAAGAGTCCCCATCGTCACTGGACTCCAGCACTAACCTCTGCCATGTGCGCTGTCCCCCAGCATCAAGGGCTTCATACACCTTCGCTGTCACTTTGAATGTCACACTCTCAGATGCCTGGCAAGTCTGCTCATGAGGGTCTCTGCTCCCACATTGGTTTGTTTCCCTCCCGGCACAAATCGCCATGCTGAGCAAAACGTGTCTCTCTGCTTTAATTCCTGACTCTCCCACCAGAGGGGCAGCCCTGAGAGGTGGGGACCGGGCTTCTGTAGTCAGCCGTACCCACCAGTGCCTGGCACCGGCGAATCGGTGGCGAAGGCAGGTGTTCTTGTGTGCATTTTGTAGATGATGCTGTGGCTCAGAGAAGGCAAATGACTTGCCTGGGTCCCATAGGCAGGAAGTGGGAGAGCCAGGACGGTAATAACAGGAAACATGTGCATAGCACTTATTACATGCCAGGCTCTCTGCTAAGCTATTTGCTGTATAATTGTGATCCTCACAAGTCTATAAGGTAGATTCTATTATCGTCCCTACTTTACTGATAAGAAAACAGAGGTACAGAGAGGAAGATGAAGGGCCCCAGTGAATCTGGTACGAAAATCCTTATTTTTAACCATTTACAACCTGGGTGCCAGCTGGGGAACAAACAGTCTACAGCCAGTCCCTTCAGGTGCTTGGGAAAATCAGATTCCAAGTTTCTACCGCTAGAGATGTTGGATGGCACCCAAACCCATCCAGACTGTTCCCCTCTTCCTTATCTCCATATGCTGCCACCCAGGCCACCCCTGCGTATACCAGGACGCCCTCCCTCCTGGGGCCTCACCAGCCAGTGGTGGGGAGATGAGGATGGAGATGCTCTCCAGGACGGTGAAGAGGCCCAGGGCGCTGGAGAACCGATCCATGGGCACAATGTCCATGAGCACCTGGAAGAGGAGGGCGCCAATGCCACTCATGGACACGCTGTACACCAAGCAGTAGACCACCAGCACCCGGAAGTCAGCCGACACTGCACACACCAGGTTGGTGAGGCCGTTGAGCAGGACTGCCAGGCTGAACAGGTACTTCCGGTGGCTAGCAAAGTCCCGGCGGCCTGCCACCAGCCCAGCCATGGGCCGCAGGAAGATGTTGCTAAAGCCAATGATGGAGATGAGCAGGGCTGCCTTGTGCTCATCCACCCCATGCCACATGGCGTACGGCACCAGGAAGACATGAGGCAGCGGGAAGCCCAGGATCATCCACACAACACCCAGTGTGAACACTCGGTAGCCCGCGTTGTACCGCAGGATGTCAAAAGCCAGGTGGCGCTGGATGGTCGCACCACACGCCGCCAGGCAGCCATGTGCGGACGTGTTGGAAGGTGGAGGGGGGCCTTCTCTGGTCGCAGGGGCCGTGCTGGTGGCCACGGGCCTCATGATGGCCCCGCAGACGCAGCAGTGGAGAAAGACTCCGCCAAAGATGAGGAAAGCACCTCTCCAGCCCAGGTTCTCCAGGAGGTAGCGGGAGAGCAGTGGCCAGAGCGTGATGCCCAGGGAGACGCCCACTGAAGCCAGCGCGTTGGCCAGTGCCCGATGGCGAGAGAAGTAGAAGCCCAGCACCGTGATGCTCGACTGGAAGCTGAAGCACATGCCCAGGCCTGCAGGGGGAGAGAGACCAGCTCAAGGGCATTCAGGGGCCTCCCACCGGCTCTCGGAGTGGGGTCCTAGGGTCATGTCTCATGTCTGCCCTCCTTCCGCTCTAGCCCAGACCCACTTCCAGGTCCCCAGCCTGCCTCACCACCTCCTTAGAAGCATCCCACCCCTAAGATCTGCCTTCCCAAGACTGCCCGGGTCATACCTGTTCCCCTTGGCACAGCACCAGGGTGATCTTTAAAAAGCTAAGTTGGGGGGGCGCCTGGGTGGCTTAGTCGGTTAAGCGTCCGACTTTCGCTTAGGTCATGATCTCGCGGTTTGTGGGTTTGAGCCCCGCGTCAGGCTCTGTGCTGACTGCCAGCTCAGAGCCTGGAGCCTGTTTCAGTCTGTGACTCCCTCTCTCTCTGACCCTCCCCTGCTCACTCTCTCTCTCCTAGAAATAAATAAAACATTAAAAAAAAATTAAAAAGCTAAGTTGGGCCTCCTGGGTGGCTCAGTGGGTTAAGCGTCCGACTTCGGCTCAGGTCATGATCTCATGGTTCGTGGGTTCGAGCCCCACGTCGGGTTCTTTGCTGACAGCTCAGAGCCTGGAGTCTGCTTCAGATTCTGTGTCTCCCTCTCTCTCTGACCCTCCCCTGCTCACACTGTCTCTCTCTCTATCAGAAATAAGTAAAACATTTTTTTAAAAATTTAAAAAAAGAGGAAATATAAAAAAAAAAAAAGAACCCTAAATTGGGATAAGTCCCTTCCCCGCTTAACACCGTCCAAAGACTTCCCATCACATCTAGAAAAAAAGAATGCCACAGAATTTACTATGCTCTGGAAAGCTCTGCAAAATCTGGCCCCTGGTCGTCTCGGGCCATTATCCCTGTCACTCACCATGATTGAGCCACATCAGCTTCTTTCTCTTCCTCTGGACACCAAGCTGCCCCCTCCCCCACCGCCAACCACTGGGCATTTGCAGTTGCTGTTCCCACTGCCTAGAATATGCTTCCCCTAGACCTCCCTCTCCTGTCTCCGCTCAGATGCCACAGCCCCGCCCAATCCATGCCTGCCCCGCACAGATGAACATGTTGGAGGGAAAGCTCACAACCACACCATGACCACGGGCCTCGGGCGGGCGCTCAGGCCCTCTGTGATGCCACCGTGCATTTACTCTTCCGCCCTCCTGGAGGATCACCAGTCCTTCTCTGTGCACCCCCACCGTCCCCCATCCTCACTCCCAGCTCACCACCTGCCTTCTACCTGTGACACCGGACCGTCCATACTGCCAGCCGAGACCAATCCTCCACTCAGGCCCGCATCTCGTCTACTCAAAGGTGTATCCCTCCAGCAATTTCCCTCTCCTGCACCAACCGTTTTCTCCTCTTTGCCAGATCATTCTCCTTCATTGTTATTTTCCCCATTAAAACCAAACCAAAACAGAGACCCTGCTTTTGCTCGCTTCTGCTCCCCTGGCCCTCCCTTTGGAAGCTGGTGAGTATCATGAGCCTAGAGTAAATTGTAGGCGGTTCTATCCTGCAGTATAGGTGAGACAGGAGTCAGGGGCTGGCAGAGTCACAGACAAGGGTAAGAAAAGAGGATCTGAGAAGGACTGAAGAGGAAGTGAGACATCACATCAGAGGGAAAAGCAATTCGCTTACGGTCTACGGGTATAGTTAGCGCTGACCCTCCTCACTGTGACCATCATGATGAGTTTTGCCTTATGCCCTGAATCCTGATGTTTTCCCTCAAGTCCATAGGAAGATGCACCTGCTTCCTAAACTTACATGTTCACAATGTACCTTTATTGTAAACCTTTTGGTGTTACATGTTTCTTGTGGGGCTCCTGCTACCAGCTTTTTTTTAAAACTGTGTATTTATTTTGAAAGAGAGAGAGCAGGTAAGAGGTAGAGAGAGGGAGACAGAAGATCCAAAGTGGCCTCCGCACTGACAACAGAGAGCCCAATGTGGGGCTCAAACTCATAAACAGTGAGAACTTGACCTGAGCTGAAGTCGGACACTTAACCAACTGAGCCAACCAGGTGCCTCAACCAGCTTCTAATTGAATGTGGGCTTTGTTTTTGTTTTTGTTTTACTTTAAGTAGGCTCCATGCCCAAAATGGGGCTTGAACTCACGACCCTGAGATCAAGAGTCACATGTTCTACCGACTGAACCACCCAGGTGCCCATTTAATATTATATTTTGACCCAATCTGTAAGATTCTTGTCAACAGGGGAGCTTTATTGTATTGCATGGAACGAAACTCATTATAGACTATGAAGTTAATAAAGCAGTTTAAAAAAGCAAAAAATGGGGGGCACCTGGGTGGCTCAGTCAGTTAAGCATCTGACTTTGGCTTAGGTATGATTGCATGGTTTGAGAGTTCAAACCCCATGTCAGGGTCTGTGCTGACAGCTCGGAACCTAGACCCTGTTTCAGAATCTGTGTGTGTGTGTCTCTCTCTCTGCCCCTCCCCCGCTCATGCCCTGTCTGTCTCAAAAATAAATAAACATTTAAAAATAATAATAAATAAATAAGTAAGTAAGCAAAAGAGGCACCTGTGTGGCTCAGTCAGTTAAGTGTCTGACTCTTGGTTTCGGCTCAGGTCATGATCTCTCTACCCATGAGATTGAATCCAGCGTGGGGCACTGCACTGATGGCTTAAAGCCTGCTTGGGATTTTCTCTCTCCCTCTCTCTCTCTCTCTGCCCCTCCCTCAATTGTGCAAATGTGTGCTCTCTCTCCTCTCTCTCAAAATAAATAAACTTTTACTTATTTATTTTTATTTTTTTAAATGTTTTTATTTTATTTTTGAGAGAGAGATTGTGCAAGTGGGGGAAGGGCAGAGAGAGAGACACACACACACAGAATCCAAAGCAGGCTCCAGACTCTGAGCTATCAGCCCAGAGCCTGACATGGGGCTTGAACCCACAGACCGTGAGATCATGACCTGCGCTGAAGTCAGATGCTTAACCAACTGAGCCACCCAGGCACCCCAAAATAAATAAACTTTAAAACAACAACAACAAAAACTAAACCACGGGCACCTGGATGGCTCAATCTGTTGAGCATCCAACTCTTGATTTCAGCTCAGGTCATGAGATCCAGCCTGTTTGGGCTCTGCACTGAGCCTGGAGCCTGCTTGAGATTCAATCTCTCTATCTCTCTCTCTTCCTCTACCCCTCTCCCCTGCTCATGCGTGCACACATTCTCTCTTGCTCTCTAGAAAAAAAAAAAAAAAAAGGCAAAAACAAAAACCAAAGCAAAACAAAAAAACCTTCTCTCGACCCCAGCCTCTTCTGGATACTGGCCCATTTCTTCACTCCCCTTCACTGCTATTTCCTAGAAATACTGTTTATCTTGGCTGTCTCCAATTCCTGTCTTCCTATTCTCTTTTGAACCTATCCCAATCAGGCTTTCACTCTTAACCTCTGCTCCAGAAGTGCTCTTATCAAGGTCACCAACCTCCACATTGCCAAATCCAAAGATCAAGCCTGGTCCCTTCCATCTGATCCACAGCAGCTCGACACAGCCCTCACTCCCCTCCCCGACCCCGTGCACTTTCTTTGTTTGCTTTATTGAGAGATCCTGTTCTCCTGGGTCTCTGCCTGCCTCTGTCACTTCTTCCCACCCAGACTGCTGGACACTGCAGGGTCCTGGGGCTCAGTGTTCAGGCCTCCTCAGCCACCCCCCCCTTATCCCCTCACAGACAGCGGGATGATACCTCACCTCAAGACCAGAATGCCAGCCATGTCTTGATCCCCAACTGCCCGCTGCAGCTCAGGGCCTGTCCTTGAATGTCAAATTGGATGTGTCCACACCTGAGCTTCGCAACAGCCCACAGACCTGCTCCTCCCCTAGTTTCCCCATTGTAGTTAAAGAGCATTCCGTCCTTCTGGTGGTTTGGGGCAAAAACCTTGGTGTCCCCCTTCTTGGGTCCTAGAAGCTTGGGTTGTCCTTGATTCTCTGCGCCTCACATGCAATCCTGAACCCGACCACTTATTACCTCCATCACACCGCCCTGGTTGAAGGTACAGCCGCTTCCTGTATGTACCTGCTCTGCTCCAACCTGATCCCCCCTCCCCCGCGGCAGCGTATATGCGCTCAACACAGCAGCTGGAGTGGTGCTCTACAAATAGCAGTTGGACGACGTTACTCACCCCTCTGCCTGAACTGAGCCCCCCGACCAGCCGCCACCCCACCTTTTGACCCCTTGCTCATGTCCTTCTACCCTACTGGCTACCTTGCTGCCCACTGAGTACTTCTGGGCCATTGCAGTTGCTTTTGGAATGCTCTTTCCCCAAGAGCGTGGAGGCAGACTCCCTGGCCTCCCCATCAGCTCTCTTCCCAAATGTCACCTTCTCTGAAAGGCTTTCCCTCACTGCCCTGTTGAAAGTAGTAACCTCTCCCACCCTTGCTTTATCTTCCGCATGGCATGTTCTAGATATTTTACCTCTTTGCTTGTTGAATCTCTACCCAACCCCGTCCCGAGCCAGGACACAATCACCTCAGCTGTCCTGTCTTCTCAGGTGCTTGTCACAATCAGCAACAATCCTTCTTATTTATCTGTTCATTATCCTTCTCCCTCGTGTGAATATAAGCAGCCCCAGAAGATCAGGCACACTGCCTGCACTTATGTCTGGCACTTTTTAGGAGGCACCTGGAAATTCTCGAAATGGGAAGACAGTCACCTGTGATGAACCCTGCCGTGAGGTAGAGGTGGCTAAGGGTGCGGCAGAAGGAACTGGCCACCATGCCCAGGCTGGCAAGTGCGCCCCCCAGCATCACGGTCACTCTGCAGCCAAAGCGTTCCACCAGGATGCTGCACAGGGGTCCTGTGGGGAGAAGCAGGGAGGGGCAGGGGTGAGGAGGCAGCCAGCAGGTGGCAGCTGAATGAGGAGGACTGGAGGGAGGCAGAGAGGGGGGTTGGAGGTGTCTCCAGCAGGAACTAGCTAGGTAGCTTAAAGGGCACGGCCCTGTGGCCTATAGCCCTAGATCTTGATTGCCACCCTACCACTGTGCCTCAGTTTCCTCCCCTACAGGAGGTTACACTGGATGACATCTTACCAGCTGTGAGGGGAAGTCCCGCAAGTGTTCAGTCTGACCACAACCAGGATCTCCAGGAGGGACAGACTGAGGCCCTTCACTACACTGACCTGGTAGATGCCCCTCACTGGGGGGAATCCGTGTTGGTGGGTGAGGGTCCCAGGGCATCAAAACCATAGACAGCACGCACAGCCCCTGCCTACCTCCCATTCTCAAGAGGACTGGCCACGGCCCTCCCATCACGCTCCAACACGTCCAGGGTGGGCAGCCTGGGGAACCTGGAGAAAACTGGGGGGGGGGTGCTTTCTTCCCCTACCCCCATCACATCCAGCCAACACAAAGTCTTGCACCCAGATGTCTGGTTTCTGGTGGAGAACGGACTGTTCTCTTCCACCCCACCCCCACCCTGAGCTGCTTTCTCAAGGGCCCAGAACCAGGGCAGAAGTGAGCCAGTCCTGGCCGGCAGCTTCTCCACACCCTGGCAGGGCCTCATTCACCAGGTGCCCTGCCCCCAAGTACACAGAATGGAGTTTCTCCAGAGTTATTCTCCCAGAGTGCAGCCAAAGGGACAAGGAAAGTGCATGTGAGCGCACTTGCGCATGTGTGTATCTGGGGTGGAGACGGGTGTGTGCCAGGAGTATGGAAGGGACAGAGGAAGTGAGCAGCCCATACTCAGAGATCATCAAGCAGAGGCAGCTACAGAGGGAGAGCCAAGACTCTGCAGTGAACATGACCCCTGTCCCACACACCTGCCATCTTCCACACCCCAAACTTTGGCCTGACTTTGGAAAAGCCCTGAGTCATGGAGTTGGGAGTGGGGCCGGGACCTGTACCAGCTGAGGGTGCTGGGAGTCAAGGGGTTTCCTCTGCAGGGGCACTGCTACCCCAGACCCGCTCTGCTACCCTGAGCATGCCCTGTACTCTGTGCTTGCTTGCCTTCTTCATCTCTAAGATGGGTGGGAGCAAGGGGTGCTTGGGATCAAGGACACATTCAAGTTTAAAATGTCTACGATACTCTGAAGAAGTATGGGCGTAAGGTGTGTGTCTTTGAGGCAGACAGGAACCCCAGGCTGGCTGGTGCCAGGGGGCAGTGAGTCTAAAGCTGGTTGGGGAGTGGGGGTCCCCACTGGATGCTGGGTTCCCAGCCCCTGACGCAGACCCTTCTCTGGCAGCGGGGAAGAAACTGCCTGAGGTTCCCCACTTCTGCCCCAACCTTGAAGGTGAAAAGGTCACGTGGTTTGGGCCAGTCCTAGCCTTTCCCGGGGCCCTGAGCCCATGCCCTGGGGCAGCAGGTGCAGGGATCACCTCAACAGGGCATCTATCCCAGTCTGACCTCCTGCCCAATTGGAAGGAAGGACCTGGAATAACAAAAGGAGGCTGCTTGTGCCAGGTGGAGGGAGTGGCAAGAGGCTGGGAGGGAGATGGGGTCAGGTAAGGCAAGCAAACACACCTATGGGGAGAGCCCTGAGGACCATGGGGAGAGCCCTGAGGACCGGGAGATCTGGCTCCAGTTGACCGGCCCCCAGCCTGACCCCTGGAGGAGGTCGCTGTCTATGGAATGTCTGTGACAGAGCCCTCAGGGGCCAGGAGCAAGGCCCTGAGCACAAGTCTCCTGCAGGGAGCCTCACAGGCAGCCCTGGCCTTCCCCCTTCACTGGGGTCAGGGTGGGGGCATCACATTCCTGGAGGAGCCAACCAGGAAATGAGGTGGGGGGGCTGCCTTCCCGCCACCTCCCCAGCTCTTCTGCTTCAGAGTGAGAGATGGGGCTCTTGCCCTCCCCCCATCTTGCCCCTGGTGTGTTCCTCAAGCCTCCTTTCCCACCCTGAAGCCCCTAATGAGGGCCTCCAAATAAGACTTGCGGGGGAGGGGGTGTCATGTGATGTTCCCTATGATCCCATGTAGGATGTGGGAAGGGTGCTGGGCATCACCTCCATATTGCAGAGGAAGAAACTGAGGTTCAGAGAGATTGCCCAAGTGGGTTCTTCCTCAAGTCTTCTGAGTTCCTGAGATTCCTACAGTCTACACTGGTTCCCCAGCCACTGAGAGGATTGGCTTTGTACCTCAGGTGCCCCTAGCCCTCTCCCCTCCCCAGCCCAGCCCTGCCCAGCCCAGCCCTATGGAATTCCGGGGGGGTGGGGTTCGGGCTGGTTCTGCCAAATCAGGTGACATCTTAGGAATTCACTCCAAGGGACAAAGCCTGTGGTCTCAGAGAGAGGGATCCAGGAGGCCAGGGAGATGGTGGCTTCCTCTCTCACCCCATGCTCTTTCTCAACCCTCCCTGGCCCCTCCCCAGGCTGCTCACCCCCAGCATGCAGCATGGCTGTCAGGATGGAGGGGAACCAGGAGGTCTCACTGTTGGTGGCCTGGAACTCATGCTGCAGTTCAGTGAAGAAGATGCCAGTGCATGTGGGGAAGCCCAGGGTGAGCCCCTGGGTCACCAGGGAGGCCAGCAGCACTACCCAGGCCCAGCAGCCCTCCGCACGCTCCAGGCCCTGGGGCATCCTTTGCCACAAATGCTGCTGCCACTGCCTCACCGCCACGGCTGCCACTGCCTGCGCCACCTGCGGAGAGGACAGAATGGAGCTGCCAACCCTCCCGCGGTTCACCCGCCACTTTCCCTGGGTGGCTGAAACCATTCCTTCCTGTGCCCCAGCACTAGGTATCACCAAGTGTACCGCCCCCTAGGGCGTGGCCAGAGGCAAACAGGCTGGCCTTGGCATTTCCTTTCACTCACTTCCCAGAGCCAGCTGGCAGGAGGGGCAGGCAGGTGAGCCAGTAATGCCACAGGGCAGGTGGGTGGAACTCTTTCTGGATACATCATTGGGTGGTCAGCAGGTGGTACTTCCTGGCCCAGTCTTGGGGTCGCCCCCCGCCCACACACAGCAAGCACTCAGTAGTTGCTTGTAGAATGGAACAGACCTCTAGAGCCAGCCTAGTCCCAAGGCCCCTGCAGGCACACACAGATGCGTTTTCAAACATCCATAAGCAGGCTTCCTGCACACACACACAGACTTTCACAACGTCGTCGGGTCCACTGTCACTGCCACTGAGATGGCCCAGGTGACTAAGCCGCTGCCGCGTGTAGTCAAGGAGCGTACACAGAGTCGCTTTTCAAGGGCACCGAACGAGCAGCTATCAGGAAGTGGTGCAGGTCTCATCCCAAGGCCCTTGGCACTTACTCCTTTCACAGGGAGCCCATGACAGAGTCAAGTTCTACAGTGATGCCGAATAAGGATCCACGACCTGCCAGGGCTTCTCTGAGCAACCTCACCCCCACCCCCACACATGCAGATACATACACGGTCACACATGGGCATATGCCAACATACATGCTCACAGACACACACAGACACTCCATAGGCAGAGACACCCAGATCCACACAGGTACACAGACTTACATGCAGACACATGCACACAGACACACGCTCACACAGAAAAATCTAGAGACACACAGGCATACAGGCAGACATGCACAGACATATACAGAGAGACACACATGCAAACACACTCTTGTGCAATTACACACCTACATGGACACAGGCAGACTAGCCCAGAGACAAACAAATGCTACACAGACGCATGCTACGTAGATATACAGGCACACACATGCACACAGGGTCACACACTGTGCAGACGAACACGTACCACCCCGATACCTGGCTCAATCTTATCTCAGTTTCTCACCCAGCCTCCCCCACACCCCCACCGCCCGTCCGGGCAGCCTCTTCCCCCATCACAGAGGCTGCCATAACCAGGCTTCAAAGCCCCCAGGCCTCCTCCTGAAATGCAGAGCGTTCTTCCAGTCCCTTCTGTTCAGGCTCTCCTCCTGCCCCCTGGTTCCCTGTGGCCTTGAGACCTCACCCGCACTCAGAGCTCTGGGCTCTGGCAGCCTTCACCCCAGTGAAGCCAACGGATCCCCTGAGCTCTGGTTCCCACAGTCTTCTTCCTTTTAGCTCCAGGTCCTGGGAAGATCCATGGAAACTCAGGAAACTATCAAAAATATGCAACCCCATCTTCCCAACACGCCCAGCAGTCCACACCTTCCGCCCAGCAGTCCACACCTTCCGCCCCAGGCTCCCCAGGCTCCGGTGCCTTAAAACAGCACTTAAATGGGATCCGCCCTAAACTGCCTCCTTCACACGTTCCAATCTCTCTCTTCTCCAGGCACAAAGCCTGCTCCCTCCCCAGAGGACCCCCCAGGAGCCCTGCCAAGGTGAGTGGTCCATGCGGTCCAGCCTCCGGGTGAGCCCAAGTGAGTGTGCATGTGCACCTCCTGCCATCCTGGCTGCTGCGTGTGATACTGACCCCAGAGATCCCTCAGCCCCAGTCCTCCTGGCCCAGCTCCGGGCTCGGGCAAACCCCAGACACAGTCCCTTCTAGGATTTCTGTTCCCACAGCAAATGGAAAGGCCACCAGCGCCACCTGATCCTGTCTGTGCTGGCCCGAATGTCCCTTCCACACCCTCGCCACAGTTTGCCCCCCCCCCTTCCCCTCTTCCTCCCAGGACGCTCCGCCTTCCTCCACAACCTTCACCTCCTCCTGCCCTTTCCTTCACCACTGCCCTACCCCTGTCCCTTCCGAGCCCTGGGACCCGGCCAGTTCCCCTTCAGAGTAGCACGTTGTCACTGACCCCAAGGTGGCAGGGAGGAGGTGGGTGACAGAGGAGACAGGTAAGCTAGACCCCAGCCCAGCCCCTCCCCGCTTCCCAGTTCTGGCCCCTTCTTGTTCCTGTTTGTCCTGCCCCTCTGCAGTGAGGCCTCTTTAGCCCCCTTCTCAGCAGCCATTTCTCTGGGCAACCCTTTGGGGACTTTGTCCAGGATCCTGACCTTTACTCTGCACCCAGATCCTGTCTGAGTCTTTCAATGGGGCTGACTCTTCCCAGTTTCTCCTTCCTCCAGGCCTCCCAAGAGAGTCAGAGCCCAGGAAACCCTGAGCGCCTCTGCTCTCTTTTTGCCCCCTGGGAGCCCTGCCTCCCAGGTCTGAGGACCCCTGGCCTCCCTCTGGAACTTCCCTTGTAAACTCTGCCTTCCACAAGGGGGCGTCCTCTCTCATACCCCCAGTGGCTTGGTCGATTGGTCCTCCAGGCCCCTCCTCCAGTAAACTGGGCCCTCCTCAAGAACTAAACTGGTGACGGGGCGCCTGGGTGGCTTAGTCGGTTAAGCGTCCGACTTTCGCTTAGGTCATGATCTCACGTGGGTTCGAGCCCCGTGTCGGGCTCTGTGCTGACTGCCAGCTCAGGGCCCGGAGCCTGTTTCGGAGTCTGTGTCTCCCTCTCTCTCTGACCCTCCCCTGCTCATGCTGTCTCTCTCTCTCTCTTGCCTAGAAATAAATAAAACATTTAAAAAAAAAAAAAAAAAAGAACTAAACTGGTGACATCCCAAAATCCTAGCCAGAGAAAATCCTGTTGATCCTTCAAGATTCAGTCCTAAGAGCACTCTTGGGAAGCTCCTCTAGCCCCCCACCCCAGGCTGGGCTAGGCCCCTTCCTCTATTTCTCTCTCTTTTTTTAATGTCTTATTTATTTTTGAGGGGGGGAGGGGCAGGGAGAGAGAGGGAGACACAGAATCCAAAGCAGGCTCCAGGCTCTGAGCTGTCAGCACAGCCTGATACAGGGCTAGAACCCATGAGCAATGAGATCATGACCTGAGCCAAAGTTGAATGCTTAACTGACTGGGCCATCCACGCACCCCTGTTTCCTTTTTCACAAAAGTGTTTTATTTTGGGGGCACCTGGGTGGCTCAGCCTGTTAAGCATCTGACTGTTGGTTTAAGCTCAGGTCATGATCTCGCGGTTCATGAGTTTCAGCCCTGCATTGGGCTCTGTGCTGACAGCTCAGAGTCTAGCCTGCTTGAGATTCCGTGCCTCCTTCTTTCTCTGCCCCTCCTCCGCTCACCCTCTCTCTGTCTCTGTCTCCCTTTTTAAATATATTTTTTAAATGTTTTATTTATTTTTTAGAGAGAGCGAGTGAGAGAAGCAGAGGCAGAGAGAGGGAGAGAAACAGAGAATCCAATCCAAAGCAGTCTCTGCACCAACAGCATAAAACCTGATTTAGAGCTCAAACTCACAAACCGGTGAGATCAGGACCTGAACTGAAGTCAGAGGCTTAGCCTACTATGCCACCCAGGGGCCCTGTTTCTCTCCTTAATAGTACTTTTCACACACTGGAGTGGATTATTCCCTTGTTTATCATTGTCGCCCCTCCTTCCCCCATCTCCCCACTCTATGTGCAGGGATCTCTTCACACACCCCTGCCCAGCCATGGGTGAGCACAAAAGATAATATCAACGTGACCCACCTGTGTTCCCTGGGAGGCAGGCAAGGCCAGGACGAGGGGTAACTTGGCTTCCTGGCAGGCAGGTCCATTCCAGGAGAGTCAAGCAGAGCAGAGAAGAGATGGGGCTGGGTGCTCTGGCTCCGACTCCGCCCCAGCAGGGAAGTGGTTTTTCCTTCGTACTGGGTACCATGAATCATGATCACTGCCTGGCATGTGGATGAGACAAAGAAAGAAATGAGACTAGAGGCACTTCACTCTCACTCCTGGGACTGGAATTGAGCATCTTTCCACAGGTGCTGCCCACCTCGGCCCTCAGGGGCCCCAGCCCAGAGTGAGACTACCTTCACGCCCAAGTGGCAGGAAGCTGGGTTTATGGGGCAGGGCACAAGTTCAAATGGCATTTCTTGTCCTTCACACATTGCACACATGCCTTGGTTTGTTTCTAGGGCTTCCCATCTGATGACAGAGCCCTCCCCAGGCCCTCCGAATCCCTTCTCTGCCCTCCTAAGCTTGCAGGCATGGTCACAGGAGTGAGTCAATGCTCTCTTGCAGGGTTTCGGAGTGCCGGAGGGAATGGCTTCTTTCCCACGGTGTGGGTAAAAGGAAAAACCATCAGCTCCAGGGCAGGCTCCGAAGACCCCTCCCTTCCCAGACCCCATATCAGGCAGGGCCCAGGACCCAGGGTGGCAGCGGTTGGGCTTCCCCTGGGTAGAAGAGCTGCCAGAATCAGCTTCAGCTTGGGACTGACAAGTCTTCAACCTCCTGCACTTAGGAGGGGTTATGGAAGGAACAGGGCGTACCAGATCTCCTAGATCTGGGGCAGGTCACCCTCCTCCTCTCTCTGCCCCAAAACGTTCCCCCACATTCAGGGGCCGGCTGACCGCAGCCTGCATGGGGGATGGGATAGGTGGGCCACAGGGACTTTATGAGCTCTTCCCAGCCTGGCTCCGTCCCTGCCGTCCCGGCCCCGGTTTCCATTCTGCTTTCCCACCCTCCCCAGGGCGGATGTCCTCTGGGTGGGGCTTCTGGGACGCCCAGGCGGCGCCCCCGTGACTTCAGGCCAGGCTTTGCGTGGTGCCGGTGCCTCCCCCAGCCCCCTAGGCCCTGGAGAATGGGAGCGGCTTGGCAGAGCCCCCGCAGGCGTGGGGGTCCCCAGCCATCCCAGGCTGGAGCAGCGCAGGAATGGGACAAGACTTTCCCGGATCCTCAACACAGAGCCCGTCACAAGCGGGAAGGGGCCCGGGAGGCCCACGGCGGAGGCGGGTCTGAGACGGCGCTGGCGAGGACCTCGGCGGGAGGGCATCTCTGGGACAGTAGGGGGGGGGCCCGGGGGGGCCCGCTCACCGGCTCGCGCGGCCCGGCCGAAGAGCGGCTCCACTCCCGCCGCGCGCGGCTTCCTGCGGCCCGGCGGGCGGGCGGTGGAGGAGGCAGAAGCGGACCGGCGGAGAACCGCGCCCTCGAGGGGCGGGCCGCAGGGCGCCGGTGGGCGGGACCACCTCCGAGTCCCAGTCCAGCCGGGAAGGAGGCCGGGCCTGGGGGGGGGGGGGGGGGGGGGCGTGGCTGGGCGTGACCGGGACCTGCACCCCCAACCTCAGCGGGGCCCAGGCCTCCGAGCGGCCTGCACCGTCCAGCAGCCGGGCGGGGCTCGAGACGCCGCCTCCGCGAGGCTGTTAGCATATCATTAGCATTTGATTTGCATAGGCCACAGACTTTTCTGCTCGGGGCTTTTCCCGCTCCCTCTAAGCGCTGGGGCCTCTAGGAATGGGAGGGAGAAAGCGGGCCGTTGAGGAACTTCACCTCCAAGCGGAAGTCGGGTGGGAGGCCGGGGTGGAGAGTTCTTTGGCGGCTCTAGCTCCCCAGGGGTCCTTGCGTTGAAAGCCTGGAGCTTGAGGGCCGCACCCAGGGGAACCCAGGCAGGCATCTGCGGGCGAGCAAAGAGCCCACCCCTCAGGCCTTTGGAGGCAGATCAAAGGACGCCCACCACCTCCGCAGGCGCTGCTGAGAGCTGCGGGCTCTTTTCCATCTTCTTCCCCACTAGCCAGCCCTTAATATGTTTTATTTAAAGCTTATTCCGTTACTACAAAGTTATGGTAATCAAGACAGTGTGGTGCGGGCGTCAGGGTAGACCTAGATCAAATCGAATAGAATTGGGAATAAGCCCTCATGTTTCTGATGAGCTGATTTTCTACAAACGTGTTGAGACAACCCGGTGTGGAAATAATGGCCTTTTCGGCAAATGGTGCTAGAACTGAAAATACACATGCAAAAGGATGACCTTGGACTCCTACCATCCACACATCATTTTTTTTTTTAAAGGCGGGGTCGGGAGGGGCAGCGCCTGGGTGGCTCAGTCGGTGAAGCGTCTGACTTTGGCTCAGGTCTTGAACTCTTGGTTTGTGAGTTTAAGCCCCCGGTCCGGCTCTGTGCTGACAGCTGAGAGCATGGAGCCTACCTCGGATTCTGTGTCTCCCTCTCTCTAAGTTGCTCCCCACTCACACTCTATTTCTCTGTCTCGCTCTCAAAATATATATAAAAATATAAGGGGCCCCTGGGTGGCTCAGTCTGTTAAGCCTTGGGCATTGGTTTAGTTCATAATCTCACGGTTGGTGAGTTCCAGCCCTGCACGGGGCTCAGTGCTGACAGCTCAGAGCCTGGAGCCTGCTTCAGATTCTGTCTCCAACTCTCTGCCCCTCCCCCACTCACAATCTGTCTCTTTCTCTCAAAAATAAATAAACATTATATATATGTCTATATATATAATAAAGGATCATAACGAAAACTATAAAATTAGAAGAAAACATAGCAGTACATCTTGGTGGCCTCAGATTAGGCAATGGATTCTTAGATACGACACCAAAAGCACAAGTGACAAAGGAAAAAACCACATAAATCGGTTGTCATCAAAATTAAACACTTTTGGGGCACCTGGATATCTCAGTGGTTAAGCATCTGACTCCAGCTCAGATCATGATCTCTTGGTTCTTGAGTTCAGGCCTCTCAGTGGAGTTCTCTGCTGTCAGCCTGGAGGCAGCTTCAGATCCTCAGTCTCCCTCTCTCTGCCTCTCCCCCACTTTATCTCCTTCTCTCTCTCCCCCCCCAAAAACAAACAAAAAATAGTTAAACACTTTTGTGTGCCAAAACACCATCAGGAAAGTGAAAAGATTCCCTCAGAATGGGAGAAAATATTTGCAAATATTCTATCTGAGAAAGAACTTGTATCAAGAATATACAAAGAACACATATAAACCAATAACCAAAAGAGAAATAACCTCATTAAAAAATGGGTGAAGAGTCTGAGTAGACATTTCTTTTTTTTAAAGAAATGTTTATTTTTAAAAAAAGTTTTAAATGTTTTATTATTTATTTCTGAGAGAGAGAGAGAGAGAGAGAGAGAGAGAGAGAGACAGCGTGAGCAGGAGAGGGTCAGAAAGAGAGAGGAAGATGCAGAATCCGAAACAGGCTCCAGGCTCTGAGCTAGCTGTTAGCACAGAGCCCGATGCGGGGCTCAAACCCACGAACCGTGAGATCACGACCTGAGCTGAAGTCGGGCTTAACTGACTGAGCCACCTAGGCACCCCTGAGTAGACATTTCTCCAAAGAAAACATACAAATGGCCAACAAGCACATGAAAAGATACTCAACATCATTAGTCATCAAGGAAATGCAAATCAAAACCACAATGAGATACCACTTCACCCACGCTAAGATGGCTTAACTTCTGGGTGAATTGTGTAGGAGATGCCTGTATTAGTTATAAGGTACATCTTAGACATATATCATCACTGTGCTTATGTTTCATTTCTTGTCAGAGCTCTCAGTGCTGGGATTGGCTCTTACATGAAGGGTCATTTAGTTTTGCCTGAATTTCCTTAGATACAAACACTGGGGGGAGGAGATGGGATCCATTAAAGTGTATTCATGGTCCTTTAGGGATGGTCTCAAGCCTTGAGGGGTCTGGTATGGGGGACTGAAGGGATCATACTCAGGGGTCTGCCCCCTCAGCACCCCTCATCTCAGCCTGGCCTAGTCTTGTGAGTGGGAGTCCCTCCCCTGGGTACTCAGAACAGGCTGGATACAGCCCTCCTCCCTATCCCTAGGTACTCTGGTGGGATCCAGGGATTCAATACCCAGGGACTTCCTCTCTTTTTCCCAGGATCTCACTGTCCTCTGAAGAGCTCCACCCTTAACTTTGACCTCTGCTTCATCAAGATAAAATTGATAGAGCTGTGGGGCACACTCCCTCCACCATCCTAGACCCTGAGTCCCTTTCCACGGTGAGGTTCTCTCCAGGCTGGGGCTTGGTCACAGTGGCTCCAGAGCTAAGAGTCAGTGTCTGGGGTTCCCAGACATTCCCTACACTGTCCCCAGCCTTCCTCTGTCACTCTGTCTTCTAAGTGCTGGTCTAAGTGAACAGCCTAGTTTCAGATCCTGCTTTGTTGGGGTCTATGACAGCTGTCAATCAGGAGTGGTTGACCAAGGACAGAGTTGGAAGGGTCATCATCCTACAGATAAGGGAACTTTGAGACATCTGCTCAAAGAGAGAGGGAAGCATTGCTCAAAATCATAAATCTTCAGGAATTAATAGTAAGAAATTAGTTAAGAGCACCGTTGCCATACATCAGTCATGGTGGCAACCACCACCACATTTTGTCGCTGGTCGGCTGAACCCCCTGAGATCTTTGCACGCACATGGTCGTCAGTCTCCCGGGAACACTGTCTTGAGCAACCAGATCTTTACCTGATTGGTCCCCAGTTGTTCCTTAGGTGTCAGCTTAGAAGCTCTTTCCACCAAGAAGTTCTTTCAGACCTCACAGTTTGAGTGCTGTGTGCCTCCCACTAAGCTCCTTGAGGCTTAGGAGCTTTCTTCTGGATGATCAGTGCTTCCCCAGCATTAGCACAGTGCATAACACAGGATTATAATAGGTATGAGAAGGGTCGATGTGTAGGAGTGCTGTCCCAGGTCCTCCCTCATTGGCTGAATGAAGGAATGAAATACTGCCCATCCAAGTGACTCCCCCATTCCTGGCTCTTAACACTCTAAGCCCACCGCCTGGGTTTCTTTAAAAATATTTTAAGGGGCTCCTGGGTGGCTCAGTCGGTTGAGCATCAGGCTCTTGGTCTCTGCTAGGGTCATGATCCCATGGTTCATGGGATCGAGCTCAGGGTTCATGGCATTGAGCCCATGTCAGGCTCTGCACTGTGCACTGTCCCTTTGTGGGACACAGTGCAGAGCCTGCCTGGGACTTTCTCTCTCACTCTCTTTCTCTCTGCCCTTCCCCTACTCACTCTCTATCTTCCAAAATACATAAATAGAAAAAAAAATATTTTAAGTACTTGAAAGTTCCAGGATCGGGGGTGCCTGGGTGGCTCAGTCGATTGAGCGTTCGACTTCAGCTCAGGTCATGATCTCCCTGTTCGTGGGTGTCCTTGTTTGTCCGTGTCGGGCTCTGGGCTAACAGCTTACTCAGAGCCTGGAGCCTGCTTCAGATTCTGTGTCTCCTTCTCTCTCTGCCCCTTGCCTGTTTGCACTCTGTCTTTCAAAAATAAATAAATGCAAAAAAAAAATTGTTTTTAAGTTCCAGGATGGGGTCCTGGTCTCTCTGCCCCTCCCCCCAACTCTTGGCTTCTGACTGTGGCCCTGTGGTATCCCCGCCATGGCCAGAGTACCGTCTGCTGGGACGATGGCAACAACCTGTCTGGACTCCCCTGGGCACTGCTGGTGGCTGGGCCCCTCACCACCCTCTTGTGGACAGCCCCTTTCCTTCCCTACTGCTGCCCAGACAGCTTCTCTAGACTTTCTGCCCTTCACCCCTTCTGCCCGTTTGCCCTCCTCCGCTCAGGGTGTGTGGCAGCTTGTCAGCTGACCCCAGAGGTCTAGGCCAACTCACCCAGCTGGCTATTTGCCCAAAGACCCCCTGAATTCAGATCTGATGGGCACAGTCTGTCCCGGAGCTAGCCACAGAGGCTGGCCATCATGTGGGGCACTCACTGCTGCCACTCCCCAGCTCTGCTCTGGCCCACACTTTTTGGGCGACAGAGATGTCTTGCTCTCTCCCGCTCAGAGCCAACATGTTGCCTAATGCTGAGGTCGGTCTGGGAAGCAGAACACGAGGAACCACAGGGTGACCACATATCTCCTGACTTGGGATTACTGCTATGCTGAGCGCTGCCTTGATTTCAGGTGCGTGGGATGATCACAAATCAGGCAGGTGGGCACTTCTAGAACTATGGCCTAGAAACAGCAGCCTCTCCAAATACTGCCTTTGCTCTCTCCTAGCCTAGGAAGGGGATGTTGTGGGGGGCTTCCTTAGCTTTGGTGACACTCCCTCATCTTGAGTCCCCTCTTCCTTCCTCCTGATTCCTCCTTGTTGCCTCTTACTCAGACACTCGCCTCCAGCCTGGCCCCATCTCTCCAGAGCTACAGGCCCATGTCCTTGTGATTTTCCCACTGTTAACCCAACTCAATCTGTCCCCCCACCATCCTTGCCATCTGCCTCTTCAGACCAGACCTTACCTCCATTTTCTGACTCGATCCTGGGGCTCCCTCCCTCCCCTTTACCTCCAGTGTCATAGCCAGATAATCGGTAATTCAATGGACTTTCCTCTCTCCCATCTTGCTTGTATGCTTTCTCTCTTGCTGATGCTGAGCCCACATCAGGCCTACTCAGAGCAGACACTGAGCCTTGAAAGGATCTCTCTACTCAGCCTCCCCGCCTGGATTGCCAGATTCATTTTCCAGAAGCACCCGCCTTTCCAGGTGCTGCACCTGAACGCCTTCCCTGGCTTTAAGTTCCCAGACCACTGTGCCCACACTTTGGCAGGGCTCTGGACTGACACCTCTTTCCCAATACTCCCAGCCCACACGCCGATAGCCAGCCCATCGGATTGATCTCTTCACCTACCCCACCCCAAGGGGGCTCCTGGCCTTACTTACCTCCCCTGCTGGTGCCCTCGCTTTCCCTCCAGGCCTTTCTCTCTCACTCCTGTTCAGGCTCCATCATGCAAACCGGATCATGCCACTCCCAGAAGGGCTTCCCTCCATGGTGCCCAGAGCACTCCAGAATCAAGTTCAGATTTCTGCCGGCCCCTCGTCCCTTGCTGGTCCTTTGCCTCCCTTTGCTCCATTCCTGACCAGCATTTGGTCACCTTCCTGTTTCCACACAGGGGCCACCTCACTACCTGGATAACTCCCGCTGTTTATAATGACAGAGACCAAGTGCCACTTTTTCTAGAGAGTCATCCCTGGTGGCCCCTGATGCCACAGCCTCGAGAGAACCAGGGCCACCCCAGGGATTATCTGCTTTGTTACCTCCAGAGCTGGGCGGAGCACCCGACACACAGCTTTCAAGAGGTCTCATGTGGGTTTCTTGGAGCTGCCATAGTAAAGGACCACAAACCAGTTGGGCTTAAGACAACAGATATGTATTTAGCTCATTGGTCAGAAGTCCGAGATCAAGGGGTGCCTGGGTGGCTCAGTCAGTTAAGTGTCCAACTTTGGGTCAGGTCATGATCTCACAGTTTGTGAGTTCGAGCCCCGCATCGGGCTCTGTGCTGACAGCTCAGAGCCTGGAACCTGCTTCAGATTCTGTACCTCCCTCTCTCTCTGCCCCTCCCCTGCTCATGCTCTCTCTCCCTCTCTCTCTCTCTCTCTCAAAAATAAATAAACATTAGAAGAAAAAAAAAAGGAGTCCGAGATCAAGGTATTGGTAAGGCTGGTTCTTTCTAGAGCTCAGAGGGAGAATCCATCCCATGTCTCTCTCCCAGCTTCTGGTGATGGCTGGCAGTCCTTGGCTTGTGGCAGGATCACCCCAGTCTCTGCCTCCATCTCCTCTCTGTCTTGATGTCTCTGTCTCAATTTTCTTATAAAGATGTCATTTTTCTTAAAAAGGTGTCATTGGGGCCGCCTGGGTGGCTTAGTCGGTTAAGCGTCCGACTTTCGCTTAGGTCTCGATCTCGCGGTTCATGGGTTCGAGCCCCACGTCGGGCTCTGTGCTGACTGCCAGCTCAGAGCCTGGAGCCTGTTTCAGTCTGTGACTCCCTCTCTCTCTGACCCTCCCCTGCTCACGCTGTCTCTTTCTCTCTCCTAGAAATAAATAAAACATTAAAAAAAAAATTAAAAAAAAAAAAAGGTGTCATTGGGACACCTGGGTGGCTTGGTCAGTCAGTTAAGCATTCGACTCTTGGTTTCGGCTCAGGTTATGATTTCATGGTTGGTGAGTTCGAGCCCTGTATCAGGTTCCACGCAGTGTGGAGCCTGCTTGGGACTCTCTCTCTCTCTTTCTCTACCCCTCCCATGCTTGTTCGCGTGCTCTCTTTCTCAAAATAAGTAAATAAACTTTAAAAAAAATTAAAAAAGAAAGACACTGGTCATTGGATTAGGGCCTGCCATACTCCAGTATAACCTCGTCTTACCAAATTACCTCCATGAAGACCTTATTTCCAAATAAAGTCACATTCCGAGGTTCTGAGTAGATATGAGTTTTGAGGGGAAGGGAAGACTATTCAACCCAGTACAGTTGCCCAGGATATATCCGTGGCCTGATGGAGTCACCCATCCTCAGGGTGCTGCCAGGGGCCCATCTCTTCCTAGACATCTTCCTTGGTGCTCCTGACCTGTCCCTTCTGCACTTAGTCTCCTTCCTGTGGGAACCATGTGGGTTTTAGCATTTCCTGCTAAGTCTAAAATTCCTGGGGGGTTGCGAATCTACCTTCCTCTATCCCAGAGGAATGCTGAATCATCACACAGATAGGCTGTTGTGCAAGGTTGGCATTTACACAAGCTCAGGTCTCTCCTAAAATGAAACCAAGCCAACAATCTATTCTCCTCCAGATCCTGCCTCAGCCTCCCCCACAGTCCGATTTGATATGAGAGGCATCTCCTCCCACTGGGTCCATTTCCACACCTTCCCTTCCTCCCTCCATCTTCAGAAGCTGAACTTCTGCCCCTTCCGGTCATTTTCATGTCATCACATCCAATGGATGTGTTTTGTTCCCACCTGGCTTAAGTGTCTGACCCCACTGAGTCATCCCTCCTTGAAACTCCTCGGGCCATCGTTCTGTCTTAGTCTTGGCACTCTAGCTCTTTACCCTTGACCTTTGAATGGCAGATTCACAGACTCTGACCTTCACCTTCTCTTTTTCTGACTTCACACCTGTGGCTCCAACTACACCTGTATACTAATAAGCCCATGTGCCAGACATTCAACCTGGCACTTCACTTGTGTGCCTCAGAGTCACCCAAACCCAACACCAACTGGAACTTGCCATGGATGCTGTCCTCCACTGCCCTTCCCCCACACCCGCACCAAACCTGCTCTTTCTTCTGTGCTCTGTTTCAGTAACTGGCAGTGCCAGCATCCCATGGGTTTCCATGACCTTCTTTGTCTCTCTCATGTCCATATCTAATCCATAACCAGGTCTTGCTTACTTTATCTCCTACTATTTCTCCAACCTGACCACTTACCCTCATCACTACCCCCATGCCCAGACCAGTCTCTACACTGTTCTACGCTGTACCTGGACTGATCTTTCTGGAATGTAAGTCTCATCTTGACCCATTGCTCACCCTGCTTAAGACTCTATGGTGGCTTTCTAGGACTCGAAGGATGAAGATGAGCCATGGTGTGGCCATGAGGTCCTCAAAGCCTGGCCCTTGCCCACCCTTCCAGCCCCAAATCACTCTCACTCACTGCCCTCCAGCCACCCTGGCCTTATCTGCTTGCTGTGACTCTCCAGCAAGGAGGTCTTTGCCTCTGCTGTTCCCTCCGTTTAGAGGACTGTCCTGACCTTTTTGCCTTGATAACTCCTATCATCTCAGATCAGAACTCATATATCACTTCCTCCTGGAAGCCTTCCCTGATTTCCCTGGCAAGACTGGTTCCCCCAGTTATTCCTCCTAGCACATCTACCACTCTCCTTGGACCTTTCCACTCTTGCACCTTTATATTGATTTAAGTCAGCAGTTGGCACACTTTTTCTTTAAAGGGTCAAATGGTAAATATTTTAGGCTTTGCAAGCCAGTCTCTGTTGAAACTCTGCCATTGTGGGCAAAAGCGGCTACAGGCAATATGTAAACAAATGAGCATGGCTGTGTTCCAATAAAGCTTTACTGATGGACACTTAAAATCTGAACATCATATAATTTTTGTGTGTTACGGAATATTCTTCTTTTGATTTTTTCCCCCCATTAAAAAGTGTAAGAACTGGGCTTCCTGGATGGCTCAGTCGGGTGAGCATCCGACTTTGGCCCAGGTCATGATCTCATGGTTCGTGAGTCTGAGCCCTGCATTTGGCTCGTAGCTCTCAAAAAACCCAAAACAAAACAAAAGAAAAACACACATTAAAAAATATAAGAACCATTCTTAGCTTGTAAGCTATTCAAAAACAACTAATGGGCCACAGTTTGCTGATACCTGGTGTGGGATGGCTCCTTGGGCGTCTCTTCCGCTGCAAAGCTTTTATTTCAGTGCGGGGCTAGATACACGCACCACTGTGACTGAAGTTATAGTCTCTTCTCCCCGACTCCCTGAGCTGCACTGAGATGCAGACTCAGTCTACCTTGATTCCCACCACATCCCCCAGGGGAAGCCCTGTGCCTGGCCTGCTAGAGCCACTCCAAGGGCATTTGTGGAACACCGGAGCAGACTGGGCAGAATTCTATCCACCAGGGTCCTCTCCAACTACGTGTGAAACACAAAAGCTCTAAGGCACATGTCCTCGAGGCGGGAAGAATCTAGTTGTAAATCAAGAAGAGTCAACTTTTTTTTTTTTTTTTT